>NC_083229.1:8712528-8748580 GCF_032191835.1 Heteronotia binoei
AATCAACAAACTGCTTGTATTTCAGCCCACAATACCTGATGAAGTGGGCTTAGAGAGCACACGAAAGCTTACATTTTGAATAAAACTTGGTTGAACTTAAAGGTGCAACTTGACTCCCGCTTTGTTCAACTGCTTCAGACCAACACAGCTGCCCACTTGTAATTCATCTGAGTGTTTGTGTCATTCAATGTCTTTGTTTTTATGTAAGTATACCAGGATTGGCACCAGCATATAGCTGAGATAACAGGAACTTACCTAATTAAAGCTAAAGGGTCATCTGTCACACCTGTGGAGTCAGACCAAAGTGACAGCTCAACGTCTGTTTCCAGGGCTAGATGACAGCTCCTTAATTAGATCACGTCAGTGATTGGGTAGCCAATTAACCAACCAGAATATATTCAGGCTAGGTGCCCACCAACATTCATCAGATCATCAGAAGAAGTTACTATCACAGAAGAACCAGTTCAAGGAGGATGGGACTCTGAGAGGTCTCCTGGTGTTGTGGGTCTGACATAGACAAGTTGGAAGGGGTCTAGAGGAGGGTGACGAAGATGGTGAGGGGTCTGGAGACCGTCCTATGAGGAAAGGTTGAAGGAGCTGGGCATGTTTAGCCTGGAGAGGAGGTGGCTGAGAGGTGATATGATCACCATCTTCAAGTACTTATTTATTTATTTATTTATATTAAGATTTATACCCCGCCCTTCTCACCTAGGTGTCTCAGGGCGGCTTACAACACAATAATTAAAACAATTTCAGTTTAAACAATTAAACAATTAAAATACCATTAAACCATAATTTAGTAAAAACAAGATAGAGTAAAAAACCGGCGGCCTATAGATACATTTTTTCATCCAGGATGTTTTGCATTGTCAGTTAATATCATAGGCCTGCCGGAAGAGGACTGTCTTACAGGCCTGCGGAATTGCCCTAGATCCCGCAGGGCCCGCACCTCTTCCGGCAGTTGGTTCCACCAATAAGGTGCCGTTACTGAGTAGGCCCGATCCCTGGTGGATTTTAGGCGGGCCTCCTTTGGCCCGGGGACTACCAACAGGTTTTGTGAACCTGAACGTAGTACTCTCTGGGGAACGTGTGGGAAGAGACGGTCCCTAAGGTAGGCAGGTCCTAGGCCATATAGGGCTTTAAAGGTCATAACCAACACCTTGTACCGGACTCGGAATATTACTGGCAGCCAGTGCAGACCCTGGAGCCCCGGTCGAATGTGCTCCCATCTTGGGAGCCCTAATAACAGCCGGGCAGCAGCGTTCTGCACCAACTGCAGTTTCCGGGTTCGGCACAGGGGTAGCCCCATGTAGAGGGCATTACAGTAGTCCAGCCTCGAGGTGACCGTAGCATGAATCACTGTTGCCAGGTCGTCACGTTCCAGGAAGGGGGCCAACTGCCTCGCCCGCCTAAGATGAAAAAAAGCGGACTTGGCAGTGGCTGCTATCTGAGGCCTCCATCGTCAATGAAGGCTCCAACAGCACCCCCAGGCTCTTAACCCTGCCCGACGCTGTTAATGGAGCGCCGTCAAAAACTGCAGGGGGAGTTCCCTTCCCGGGCCGCAGCGACCTAAGCAAAGGACCTCTGTCTTCGCCGGGTTCAGTTTCAGCCCACTCAGCCTAAGCCACCTAGCCACTGCCTGTAACGCCCGGTCCAGATTTTCTGGGGCGCAGGCGGGCCGGCCGTCCATAAGCAGATAGAGCTGGGTGTCATCAGCATACTGATGGCAACCCAGCCCATACCCTCGGGCCATCTGGGCAAGGGGGCGCATATAGATGTTAAATAACATCGGGGAAAGCACCGCCCCTTGAGGCACCCCGCACTCAAGCGTGTGTCTCCGGGACAGCTCCTCCCCAATCACCACCCTTTGTCCCCGACCGTCAAGGAAAGAGGAAAGCCATTGCAAGGCCAACCCCTGAATCCCTGCGTCGGCAAGGCGGCACGCCAGGAGCCGATGGTCGACCATATCGAACGCTGCCGATAGGTCCAGCAACATCAGCACCGCCGAGCCGCCTTGATCCAGATGTCGCCGAAGGTCATCCACCAGGGCGACCAGCACCGCCTCCGTCCCGTGGCCCGGGCGAAAACCAGACTGGTAGGGGTCGAGGACAGAAGCATCATCCAGGAAGCTCTGTAGCTGCAACGCCGCTGCCCTCTCTATAAGTTTGCCCAAAAAGGGCAAATTCGATACCGGCCGGTAGTGTGCCAATTCGGTCGGATCTAACGTTGTTTTCTTCAGGAGGGGATGGACCACCGCCTCTTTGAGCGCCGATGGAAAATGTCCCTCCAATAGGGATCTATTTATGATATCCCGTATAGGATATCTTAGCTCCCTCTGGCAGGTCTTAATAAGCCAGGAGGGGCATGGGTCCAATTTACAAGTTGTTGGGCGTGCAGATAGGAGGATCCTGTCAACTTCTTCCAGGCTGAGCGCGCCGAAACCGTCCAGGACACACTCCGAAGACAGGCACGGAGCCTCAGGTTCGCTAACTGTATCTAATGTGGCAGGGAAGTCGGAACGGAGCGATGCGATTTTATCCGCAAAAAAATTCGCAAAAGCCTCACAGCCAATTTCCAATTCATTAAAATTTGGTCTGCCCTGTGGCAGCGTTGTAAGAGTCCGAATTGTATCGAACAGTTGTGCCGGGCGCGAAATTGCGGACGCAATCTCTGCCGCAAAGTAAGTTTTCTTTGCGGCCTTGACTGCCATCTCATAGGACTTCATAACCTCTCTATAAGATGTTCGAGTCGCTTCATCTCGGGTACGCCGCCATTGCCTCTCTAGTCGTCTGAGTCCTCGTTTCAACTGCCGCAACCCCTGGTTATACCAGGGTGTCGGCCTTGAACGAGGGCGCAGAGGACGCCTAGGCGCGATCTCATCGATGGCCCCGGTGAGCCTATTATTCCAAGACTCCACCAGGTCATCGAGGGAATCGCCAGGGGGCCAGGGATCCCGCAGGGCCGTCAGGAACCGTTCCGGGTCCATCAGGCTCCGCGGGCGAGCTAAAATAAGCTCGCCGCCCAAACGGGGTTGGGGTGGGACGTCCACACGAGCCTTGAGGGCATAGTGATCCGACCATGGCACTGCTATAGAAGCAAGATCGTTCACTAAAACTCCTGACGCGAAGATCAAGTCTAACATGTGACCGGCCTGGTGAGTGGGTGTCGTAACTATTTGGGAGAGTCCTAGTGTCGCCATGGAAGACACTAGGTCCATCGCCTGATTGGAGGTCACGTCCTCGGCATGAACATTGAAGTCACCCAGGATCAGAAGCCTCGGGTGCTCCAATGCCCATCCTGCTGCGGCCTCCATCAGTGATAGTAAGGCGCTGGCCGGTGCGTTAGGCGGTCGGTACACCAGCCAGATCGCCAACCCCTCCCCAACATCCCACGCCAGGCCGGCACATTAAATGCCCTTGATCTCCGGAGCCGGGAGGGCCCGGAAGGAGTAAGCCTCTCGGATGAACAGGGCCACCCCTCCCCCCCGCCCGCTAGTCCGCGACTGGTGAAAGACCGAGTATCCCGGGGGCGCCATCTGGGAGAGAGCTACGGTCTCTCCATCGCGAACCCAGGTCTCGGTCACGCATGCCAGGTCCATATCCTGCTCAAGCAGGAATTCCCGGAGGATGGAGGTCTTATTATTAATGGACCTGGCATTACATAACACCAGTGACGGAGGCGAGTAATTTCGCCTTGCCCCACTACCTGTCACCATCGGGATGGGACACAGGCTGGAAGGTGGTCGAGCACTATCTTGTCTCGATCTCCTTCCCCTCCATTTCTGCCTGTTCCCACCGTCATACCTTCCCCTCCCCAGGAGTACCGGAATCCCCAGGCCAATCATCTCTCACTGGTGCCACCAACCCTCCACTGACAGATGTTCAGATTTGTCTCTTCTCAGCCGTCCCACCTCCAATTGGCCTATCAATAAATACCCACTAATATCTAATAGTTATTTAGTCTAATAGTTATTTAATCTACCCCCACCCAACCAATCCAATTCACCAGCTAACAGTAATACTTTATAATTCCAATTGGCTTCTTAATTAAACTCTACAGTTATTTTCTCCTTCTCTCCAATTAATTTGCCATAAATAATTCAATTAAATTAGCTAGTCAATAACCAATTTTAAATAACCAATAATCAATCCAGTCTTAACAATTTAAATAACCAATAAATTACATCAATCTTAATAATTTGGGAGATAGGATCCAGTAGGTAGGAAGGGACAGTTTGTACCAGCTAAAGTGCCGGGGGCAGTAAAGTGCAAATGATCTTAATAGTCTTTTGGCTAAAGTGCTGCTGTTTCAATCCAGATGTTTTTAAGGTGCTGGTGACGAAGGAGTGCAATGATCTTAATTTAAAGTGCAACTTGAAGAGTTGTCCTATAGAGGATGGTGTGGAATTGTTTTCTGTGGCTCCGGAAGGTAGAACCAGAACCAATGGGTTGAAATTAAATCAAAAGAGTTTCTGACTCAACATTAGGAAGAACTTCCTGACCGTTAGAGCGATTCCTCAGTGGAACAGGCTTCCTCGGGAGGTGGTGGGCTCTCCTTCCTTGGAGGTTTTTCAACAGAGGCTAGATGGCCATTTGACAGTGATGAAGATCCTGTGAATTTGGAGTAGGTATTTCTGGGTTTCCTGCATTGTGTGCAGGGGGTTGGACTAGATGACTCTAGAGGTCCCTTCCAACTTTATGATTCTATGAGAGCGTCAGTGAGTAAGCATAGGTAACTAGCTGAAGTAGGCTGCACAGTCCAGTGTGGAAGGCTAATTGCCTTAGGGTTTTGTTTTGTGTTCCTCTGTGCACATTGTGTTTATTTTACTTGGTTTTTATATCTCTTTTATGTTCCCTTTTCTGTAAATAAATTGTATATATTTTTCCATAAGTGTTGTCCTTTATTCTGTAGACCTGAGACCTGACAACACATTTGACCATACGAACCTACGTAGTGTTATTTTATTTACTTTCCCCCTTCCTTTTAGCAGGCCTTACAGGGTGTGGCATATGCTCCCTGAGTCTGGATGTCTGTTATGACATGTTAGCAGCTGGGTGTTTAACAAGTAACAGCTGTGATTCTTGATAGTAGCCTAATATGCAAAGGAGTTCCTGCTAGAATTCCACCCCTGGTAGCAGCAAGTCAGAGGAGTGTGAGAAATTCTAGTGTCCTGGCCCCACTGATGGACCACCTGATGGCACCTGGTTTTTTGGCCACTGTGTGACACAGAGTGTTGGAGTTGGACTGGATGGGCCATTGGCCTGTTCCAACATGGCTTCTCTTGCATTCTTATAGCATTGGAAACAGTGTGTCACGTTCTCAGGGCACAGACAGGCAGGAGTCCAAAGCCAGTCCAAGGTCAAAGTCCAGGAAGTCAAGCAGGAGCGAAGTCACCAAAGCAAAATCGCAAACCGAAATCAGTAGTCAGTGCCCAAAAGCCAAAGGGTCAGGGTGCCAAGGAATTCAAGCAGGTCAGGATCAGGAAGGAGCGTGGATGCAAGCCAGGGAATCGACTTGTTGCTTCCATGAGGTTATCAGGTCCTGGGTGAGAGTTATATGGGAGCCTTGATCAGCCTGCTCCCTGGGTGGCAGTGACTCTGCTAGAACTCAGGGCTGAGAGATCTGAAGCATAGACGTGCCTCATGCCTTTGCTCTGAAAGTTCTTTCCAGAGCCTGCTTTGAACTCTTGAGATGGGAGGGGGAGAGCTTGGAGGAGATTGATGGTCAACAGCTGACACTGGTGTCTGGAATATGAGGAGAGTGGTTGATGAGTCAGCTGCTGGTTGTTCGGCTGAGGAACTGGCTGGCAACTCTTCCAGTTCTGTTAACCCTTCTAGCTTCCCCTCATCAGGGCTCATGACACAGTGCAGAAAAGGGCAACTAGAATGATTAAAGAGTATTTTATTATGATGCAGGAGAGCAGTCACCTGAGAATCGGGTCACCAACTCCGGACTGGGAAGTTCCTGGAAATTTGATGGTGGATCCTGGGTTAGGGTGGGGTTTAGGGAAGGGCGGGGCCCGAGCGGAGTACAATGCCTTAGTGTCTGCCTTCCGAAGCAGCCATTTTCTCTGGGGAGCCGATATCTGTATTCTGGAGATCAGTGGTGATTCCGGGAGCTTCACGACCATGGGGAATTTCACGGAAGAAAAGTGCACCCGATAAACAAATACCATGAATAATGTACGATGATAATGACTACTATTTATACAAAGTAGATACTTATTTATAATACAACCTCATTGTATTTGTACAGTAATCTCCGAACTATAGAAAGAGTCCCAAGCCGCAGTTCATTAACAAAAGCAAACAGTTTCCTTCTGTAACAGCGTCCTGTTTTTAATGTGATGCGTTCCAATAAAGTTTAAACAAAAAGCGTTAGCTTCTCCAAACCAAAATATCTCCTGCAGCTGTCAAAACACTTCTTCAGAAGATGAACAAAATAGAATAAGACGTTGGCGCTTAATTGTAAAGAAAACTTCTTAAAGCGATAACGCAAAAAAACTTCCCAAAGTCAATAGGGACTCCTCGATGCCGCCTCTAACAGAAGCCCAGCCGGCTTTTGTGGAACCTGTTTCTGTTCCCTTCATCAGAGAGGGGTCCAGCAGTCCTCAGTCTTCAACGTTGCATGGCATGTACATAGACCAAAAAAAGTTTCTAAAAATATGCTACAAATTGCTAAAACTAATCTCAGAATCATTCACGATCCACTTCCAGGGTTGGAAAATGCCAAGCTGAATTGCTTCTCAGAAGGGGAGCAGGCTGGGGCTTCTGTTCGTGGAAGTGGAGGGCAATTTAATGCCTACTGCCTGCTTTTCTCAGTCAGAGATTAGTCCAAGATATGCACAGGAAACTCTGAGGAGATTTACCTTGGCTAAAAGGGAGTCCGGGGGGGGCATCATGGGGTGTGGGCTTTTCGTGTAGCAGGAACTCCTTTTGCATATTAGGCCACGCCCTTCTGATGTAGCCAATCCTCCTGGAGCTTACAGTAGGCCCTGGACTAAGAGCCTTGGAAGCTCTTGGAGAACTGGCTACATCAGGGGGTGTGGCCTAATAGGCAAAGGAGTTACTGCTACAAAAAAAAACACTTAAAAGAGAGTGAACAGCAGATGTGTAGGCAGATGGGATTGTGGGGAGGGCACCTGCAGCGTGAACTGAGGCCCGTGCTGTCAGTATTTTTGAACACTCAAGCATACGCAAATTGCTCGAATGCGGCTGAACAGTTTGTCGAACTTTCAGCTGTATTGTATTTAATGCCTTCCAACAGGGGTGGCCAAACTGTGGATCTTTCACACATATTGTGTGGCTCTTGAAGCCCCCACCACCCCGTCAGCCAGCTTGGAAAAGGTTTTTCTCTCCTTAAATCACTTCTCCGTGCCAAGCCAGCTGGCCGCTTTGAGAATACATTTAAAGGTAAAGTTGCTACTTTCTACCTTCCCCTCCCGTCCTATATATTTTCCATCAGGGGGTGTGGCCTAATATGCAAAGGAGCTCCTGCTAGAAAGTGAGCCCTGCCTAAAACACTCTCTTTGTCTAGGACCATAAGAAGACCCTTGCTGGATCAGACCAGTGGTCCATTCAGACCAGCAACCTGTCTCCCACAGTGGCCGACTGATCACTCTGAAGGTCCAGCAACAGCTCATAAAGGCCAAGGCCTTCATAAAAACCTAAGAAGAGCCCTTCTGGATTAGATCAGTGGTTCCTCTAGTCCAGAATCCCATCTCAAACAGTATCCAACCAGTTCCTCTGGAGGGCCAAAAACAGGGCAGAGTAGCTGAGGTTTTCTGAGACCTGAGAAGAACATCAGAAGAGCCCTGCTGTATCAGACCAGTGGTCCATCTTGTCCAGCATCCTGTCTCACACAAGTGGCCAACCAGTTCCTCTAGATAGGTAACAACAGGGCAGAGAGATCAAGACCTTCATACGAACATCAGAAGAGCCCTGCTGTATCAGACCAGTGGTCTGTCTTGTCCAGCATCCTTTCTCACACAAGTGGCCAACCAGTTCCTCTAGACAGCTAACAACAGGGCAGAGAGATCAAGACCTTCATACGAACATCAGAAGAGCCCTGCTGGATCAGGCCAGTGGTCCATTTGGATCAGTCTCCTGTCTCACACAATGACCAACCAATTTCCGCACAATGAAGTTTCCATTAAGTCCTGCATTCTGCAGAGTTTTGCTAGGTGGACTTCCCTCTGTTTGAATGGTAACAAAATAGGTGATAGGGTGTGAAATGGTCTTTGGCTCCCCGTTCCTTGGGCCTCTTCATCCAAATCTTATTTACTTAATTTTCGGGCAGGTAGCCAACCGATGCTGTGCAAATTGCACTGGTTACGTTGAGTACCGGATTTGCTTCAAGGTTCTAGTATTGACACTCAAAGCCTTATGTGGCCTGGGACCGACATACCTGCGGGTCCGCCTCTCCCCATATGAATCTCGAAGGTTGCTGTGATCCACCAACCAACCTCTTTTGGGCATCCCTGGTCCAAAGGACGTCTGTCTAGCCTTGACTGGGGCCAGGGCCTTTTCAGCCCTGGCCCCAACCTGGTGGAATCAGCTCCCCATGGAGATACAGACTCTATCGGAATAGTTACCTTTCCGTAGGCCCTGTAAGATGGAGCTGTTCCGCCAAACATTTGGTTGAGGCAAGCGGATGTCCTCCTCATTGCCTATACCATCTGCTATCCTCCCCCACATTGATCCACCATCTGAATTATTATATCTGGGCCATTGATTATATTCCAACCGGCACTATGAGCCTGCCCTCCTTTGTTACATAGTGCCGTGTTGTGCTGTTTCGCTTTTAATTGCATTTTATTGGTTTTATTGTATTTGACTGGTTTTACTTGGATGTAATCCGCCCTGAGCCCATTTAGGAAAGGGCGGAATATAAATGTACCAAAATTAATTCATTCATTAATCTATATCCCACCTTTCTCCCCAATGGGAACCCAAAGCAGCTTATATTGTTCTCTTTGCCTCTATTTATTTATCCTCATAACGGGTCCAGAGGAGGGTGACGAAGATGGTGAGGGGTCTGGAGACCAAGTCCTATGAGGAAAGGTTGAAGGAGCTGGGTCTGTTTAGTCTGGAGAGGAGGCGGCTGAGAGGTGATAGGATCACCATCTTCAAGGACTTGAAGGGCTGTCCTATAGAGGATAGTATGGAATTGTTTTCTGTGGCCCCAGAAGGTAGGACCAGAACCAATGGGTTGAAATTAAATCAAAAGAGTTTCCGGCTCAACATTAGGAAGAACTTTCTGATCGTTAGAGCGGTTCCTCAGTGAAACAGGCTTCCTCGGAAGGTGGTGGGCTCTCCTTCCTTGGAGGTGTTTAAGCCGAGGCTGGATGGCCATCTGACAGCGATGAATATCCCGTGAATTTAGGGGGAGGCGTTTGTGGGTTTCCTGCATTGTGCAGGGGGTGGGACTAAATGACTCTGGAGGTCCCTGTGAGTTAGCTTAGGCCAGGAGCCTGTGATTGCCGAAGATCACCCATCATGCTTCCTCAGCAGAGCAGGGATTCGAATCTGGGTTCCCCAGAGTCTACTCTTATGCTTGAACCAGTACATCCTGCTGGCTCTCCCCGGTGAGGAGATAACACAGGTTAGATTAAGCTGCGGCGTCTTATACTCCTCTTCACTCGCAGCCGAGTCCCGCATGTGAACAATTTACTTATTTTTTGCCTGGAAGGACAAGCGTGGAGGACAGAGAAGCACCCTCCTGGGTCTTCCACCATCTGGAACGGCCCTCCGAGATTCTCAAACAGCATGTCAGTCAGCAGCCTGTAAGAGCCATGGTTATCTCCCCGCTGCCCTCCCACACAACCAGGCAGAAAATTGCTGACAAGGCTTAGGGGAAAGATAAGGCAGCTTGAAAGGGCGGACTGAAGGTAGTCGGATTAAGCCAGCCAGCAGGCCGCCTGATCGACGCCCTCCCTCCCTCATCCGTTCAGCGTGCCGATCTGTACCACGACGCGGAACGTCTTGGACGCGGAGGAGCCCAGAGGGTTATCCCCCTTGTGGGTTTTGCCCATCATCTCACGGGCTCTTTGCATCCACAATGGGATTTGGCAGCAATTTTTTCCCCTCCCCCATCAACCCTTTGCCTCTGCCTTCCAAACCCATCCCAGGCCCATTCGGAGCCCTGTCAAACTGCGGCAGCGTCATGTACCACCGGCTTTGTGGAAAGAGCCGGAGCTCACGAGCGCCTTAGAGTTGCTGCACGCTGACGAGGTCCCGTCGTAATTGGAGCTGACAGCGTCTTTTGTGTCATCGGCATGCAGCCCCCTTTTTTCCCACTGCTCGCCACTCCCGGAGAGCCTGGTTGAGAGTGACAGAATTCATTATGCCCGGGAAACAGGCAGAGGGACGTTCAAAGCGAACCATTCATCAAAAGCAAACGACTGCAAGAGTGGAGATAGCGGGCACAGTGCTTTAAAAAAAACAAAGCCGTTTCCCCCAATCTGTATTGCGCCCCAAATTACGAATTTTCATCCATTTTTGGCAATACCTTGGCATCTTTTCCCTTTCCCCGGCAGAATGCTCTGATTGGCAAAATTGCTTGATCGTGAAGGGGAGACGGCTTATAAGCTCTCTCTTGCCTTTCCCCGAGAAGTCTGTTCGGCTCTCGTGATGATGGAATGATGGATCGCTCATGCCGTTTTTAGGATAGTCTGCTTGGGAATTGATGCAGTAAAGCCCTCTCTAGGCCTCCACTTTGAGCAAAACAGAGACAGTAATGGGATGAGCCTGGCAAGGTTGGGGTGTTTTTTTTTGGGGGGGGGAGTTCTTTGCAAAAAGAGACATGGTATTTACAAGCAAATCAAGTTAGGCCGTCAATTCTGAATGACGGAATCCCCATCTATAGCATATATTTGCTGCATTCAGGGCTTTTTTTGTAGAAGGAACTCCTTTACATATTAGGCCAAACACCCCTGATGTAGCCAATCCTCCTGGAACTTACAGTAGGCCCAGTAATAAGAGCCCTGTAAGCTCTCAGAGGATTGGCTGCATCAGGAATGTGCGGCCAGGGCCGGCTCACCCACTAGGCAAACTAGGCATTTGCGTAGGGCACGGCGGGGTAGGGGGAGTGCCAAATTGGCCCTCCCCATGCCCTAGACAAATCCCTACTTCTTCCTCCTCCCACCCATCCCTTCCCCCCGTCAGTAGCTCACCCGCCAGTCCTTCCCCTCTTCAGTAACTCCGCCCAGCCGGCCTTTCTCCTCAGTAGCCTGCCCGCCCCTTACCCCCCCAGTAGCTCGCCCACGCCTTCCCTCCAGTAGCTCTCCCGCCATCCTCTTCCTCTGCCTCCCCCATCTTCTTCCCCCATCTTCTTCCCCATAGCCTCCCCCATCTTCTTCCTCCACCCAGCCTTTCTCCTCCTCCTTAGCTCGCCTGCCCTGCTACCTCACTGTGAGTTTCCCAGAGGCCACCTCCCCCCCCCCTCCCGGTGCACAAACAGGAGCGACACAAGCCTCCTGCTTACCTGCTTCAGCAGGCATTGTAGTGCAGCATTCTGTACTAGTATGCTGTACTATGATGCCCATCAAAGCGGGTAAGCAGGAGACTGGCATTGCTGCTGTGCATGCGCCAGAGGGGGTGGCGGAGTGTGGAACCGGCTTCCTCCTTGGGAGGTGGTGGGCTCTCCTTCCTTGGAGGTTTTTCAACAGAGGCTAGATGGCCATCTGACAGCGATGAAGATCCTGTGAATTTGGGGGGAGGCGTTTGCGAGCTTCCTGCGTTGTGCAGGGGATTGGACTCGATGACCCTGGAGGTCCCTTCCAACTCTAGGATTCTATGATCTTTTTGTGTACCTTGAATCTCACCACCCCGTCATCCAATTTCATAGGAAACATTTCTGCAGCCCCTGCACCCTTAGCCACGAGACCTCGTTCTTATGTTAGGAAGAACGTCCAGACCATTAGAGCGGTTCCTCAGTGGAACAGGCTTCCTTCGGAGGTGGTGGGCTCTCCTTCCTTGGAGGTTTTTAAACAGAGGCTGGATGGTCATCTGACAGCAAGGAGGATCCTGTGAATTTAGGGGGAGGTGTTTGTGAGTTTCCTGCATTGCGCAGGGGGTTGGACTTGATGACCCTGGAGTTCCCTTTCAACTCTAGGATTCTAGGTTTTTCAACAGAGGCTAGATGGCCACCTGACAGCAATGAAGATCCTGTGAATTTTGGGGGAGGTGTTTGTGAGTCTCCTGCAGGGGGTTGGACTAGATGACCCTGGATGTCCCTTCCAACTCTATGATCCTATGTTTTGTCTATGTATCTTAGAAGTATCCTATTTTCTCACCCTGGGGTATTTGGTACACTTGGGCACTCAGGGTTGTACTCTCAGAGACTGCCACTGTTTGCGGCTGGTTGTAACTGGAATGAAAAGGGGGGGAGGGTAGAGGGTGCTGCTTCATTGGTAGAAAAAAGGAGCTTTTCACTCAAATGAAATAACAGTCTGTGGAATCTTGTGAGCAAAAATTTTACTTCCTGAGCTACTGGCATTAAAGTTATGAGAGCCAGTTTGGTGTAGTGGTTAAGTGTGCAGACTCTTATCTGGAATAACTGGGTTTGATTCCCCACGCCTCCACTTGCAACTGCTCGAATGGCCTTGGTTTAGCTATAGCTATCGCAGAAGTTGTCCTTGAAAGGGCAGCTGCTGTGAGAGCCCACCGAGGAAGGTAGGCCTGAGAAAGCTCTCCCAGCAGCTGCCCTTTCAAGGACAACTCCTGCTAGAGCTATGGCCGACCCAAGGGCATTCCAGCAGTTGCAAGAGCAGGAGTGGGGGATCAGACCCGGTTCTCCCAGATAAGAGAGCTATGGCTGACCCAAGGCCATTCCAGCAGCTGCAAGTGGAGGAGTGGGGAATCAAACCCGGTTCTCCCAGATAAGAGAGCTAAGGCTGACCCAAGGCCATTCCAGCAGCTGCAAGTGGAGGAGTGGGGGATCAGACCTGGTTCTCCCGGATAAGAGTCCATACTATACCACTACACCAAACTGGTTAACCATTACACCAAACTGACCCTCAGTCATCTACACTTCCCCAGTCATCTACACTCCCCCCCCCCCCCAGCAAGCTGCGTACTCATTTTACTGATCTCGAAAGGATGGAAGGCCGAGTCAACCTTGAGCGGCTACCTGAACCCAGCTTCCGTCGGGATTGAACTCAGGTCATGAGCAGAACTTGGACTGCAGTACTGCAGCTTTACCACTCTGTGCCACGGGGCTTCAGCCACAGTCAACAACATATCAGCTTCTGTGGGTATTTTTGTTGTTGTTGTTCAGTCGCACAGTCGAGTCTGACTCTTTGCAACCCCATGGACCAAGTCACGCCAAGCCCTCCTGCCTTCTACCATCCTCCAAAGTCTGCTCAAATTCCTGTTAGTTACATCAGTAATGCTGTCCAGCCATCTCATCTTTTGCCGTCCCCTTCTTAAGATGGGGACGGCAATGGCCCATCCAGTCCAACACTCTGTGTCACACAGTGGCCAATACACAGAGAGAGAGAGAGTGGCTAATAGACACTGATGGACCTCTGCTCCATATTTTTATCCAATCCCCTCTTGAAGCTGGCTAGGCTTGTAACCGCCACCACCTCCTGTGGCA
This sequence comes from Heteronotia binoei, assembly GCF_032191835.1. Classification (NCBI taxonomy): domain Eukaryota; kingdom Metazoa; phylum Chordata; class Lepidosauria; order Squamata; family Gekkonidae; genus Heteronotia; species Heteronotia binoei. The sequence continues at coordinate 8,726,128 of NC_083229.1, forward strand.
GTGAATTCCACATGTTAATCACCCTTTGGGTGAAGAAGTACTTCCTTTTATCCGTTCTAACCTGACTGCTCAGCAATTTCATTGAATGCCCATGAGTTCTTGTATTGTGAGAAAGGGAGAAAAGGACTTCTTTCTCTACTTTCTCCATCCCATGCATAATCTTGTAAACCTCTATCATGTCACCCCGCAGTCGACGTTTCTCCAAGCAGTCGACGTTTCTTCTTTTGCCTTCTGTCTTTCCCAGCATCAGGGTCTTCTCCAGGGAGTGCTCCCTTCTCATTGGGTGGCCAAAGTCTTTGAGCTTCAGCTTCAGCATCTGACCTTCCAGTGAACAGTCTGGGTTGATTTCCCTTAGGACTGACCGATTGGATCTTCTTGCGGTCCAAGGGGCTCTCAAGAGTCTTCTCCAGCACCACATCTCAAAAGCATCTATTCTTCTGCGCTTGGTGGGTATGTTAATGATCAGCTAATGCCCCCCTATGAGAAAGGCAGAAGTAACGTATAATATAGTGGGTTCAAAGCATGGAGGAGGCGAAAAAGCAGTGATTCAAGCAAAGGCTGAACTCAAAAGCAAGGGTGTCACTACAGCAAGGGTGTCAAACATGCGGCCCGGGGGCCAAATCAGCCCCCCAAGCAACTGTCTGTCATCTGCTTCCTTCTCCTTATCTCTTGCTTCCTTCTGCATAACAGCTAGCTTTGCAAGGCTTGCTCAGTTGCACAGAAGCTACAGAGCAAAACCTTTATTTTTTCCCATTGGCTGAGGCTCCTCCCTTGGGGAGGAAGGGGGGGGGGAGGCAGATCTTGTTTTTTCAGGCTACCCCCTCCTGGGGAGGGAAGGAGGGAGAGAAGGAAGGAGCCAAGAGCTTCCTTTGCCCAGTTCCCTGGATTCCATGGGAGAGATACCTGACATGGCCTGGCCCAACAAGGTCTCATTTATATCAGATCCGGCCCTCATAACAAATGAGTTCCGACACCCCTGGACTACAGGGCTCCCATGCCAGCACGCCATTGGGTCATTCATACCAGCAGGGGGCCGGTGATTGGAGCAGGGATTTGGATCCTACTTCCCCTTGTTCCCGAGTCCCCAAGCTCAGTCCGTCAGGCTCCAATGAGCCAGGCAGGAACACCCTTGGAAAGACATATCGCAGTTGTCCTGCCTTGGGACTCCGGCCAGGGTCACTCCCCCCGTGACCGCCCCCCTGGCTGATCCTCGCACCATCTCTGCCACAAGCCAGCGCGGCACCCCCACTCACCCCAACGCAATCCGAGATGATGATATTGGATTTATATCCCGCCCTCCACTCCGAAGAGTCTCAGAGCGGCTCACAATCTCCTTTACCTTCCTCCCCCACAACAGACACCCTGTGAGGTAGATGAAGATATTGGATTTATATCCCGCCCTCCGCTCCGAAGAGTCTCAGAGCGGCTCACAATCTCCTTTACCTTCTTTCCCCACAACAGACACCCTGTGAGGTGGGTGGGGCTGGAGAGGGCTCTCACAGCAGCTGCCCTTTCAAGGACAACCTCTGCCAGAGCTATGGCTGACCCAAGGCCATGCCAGCAGGTGCAAGTGGAGGAGTGGGGAATCAAACCAGGTTCTCCCAGATAAGAGTCTGCACACTTAACCACTACACCAAACTGGCTCTGGAGGACCGGGCGGCAGCCGCGCCAGACTCCGCTGCTGCCCAATGTGGGAGAAGCTGGCCGGCCGCCAGAGAAGAGCCGGAGTCAGCCTGCGACGAACCATCGAGGCTTGCCCCGGACCGCGGTGGCTGGAGCCGCCACGCCTTGCAGCCCTGCCCACCCGAAGGCCAAACCAGGGAACCACCCCAAGACGCCAGGGTCTGGCGTCGGAGCTTTTGAAGAGCGGCGGGGCCAGCCCAGGGAGGGAGCGGGGAGAAAGGGGTGTGGCTCAAAGGGGAATACAAGGAAGCCAGGCTGAGAGGTCGAGGAGGAAGAGAGGCGAATGAGACGGGGAGGCTGCCCAGCACAGAGAGAGGGAGATTACGGGAGCCTCCACTGTTGAGCCGGGGAAAGGAGGGTCAGAAGGGTAATGCAACCCGACCTCCTCCCATTCTGAGACCTCCACAGCTGGCGACGAGGCCCGCCGGGAGGGCTGGCCGCCAAGAGACCCAAAGGGGGGGCAGCAGGGGCGTGACAGCAGTTCACATACACAACATAAAGGAGGCGGGCTTTGCTGTCCCAACATGGAGTTACGTCAAGTCTCTGTATAGGTGCGGCGCTAAATAGCTCTTTGGCGGTAGAGAAACATGCTTGGCTTGCTGAAGTCTGTCTGAGCTCCTTGCGCTCACCTATCCTACAGCGCAGGCAGCCATTTGCGCTTGTCAGAGAGATTCCTCATTCAAAGGTTATCGACATCCCACGCCTGTCTAATTTTCGCTCTGTCAGTTATGTCAGACTCTTTCCCGTCCTTCCCGGCAGGAGCTCTCTCCTCGAAAGGTTGCTCTGGACCATCATTTATTGTATTTAAGGCTGCTTCCCTGAAATCGTATACACGGACTGCCAGTCAATGTTATAAATAAGACTCCGGGCTCCTTACCTTTAATTACAGAATATGTGCACGGGGTATTGGATTCCTATGCATGCTTTTACCCTTAATGCCAGGGGTGTCGGGCTCATTCGTTATGAGGGCTGGATCAGACATGAATGAGACTTTGTCGGGCCGGGTCATGTCGGGTTGGGCCGAGCCATGTTGGGCCAGGCCGTATGTGTGTACCTATTTAAGTGGAGAGCCGGTTTGGTGTAGTGGTTAAGTGTGCAGACTCTTATCTGGCAGAACCGGGTTTGATTTCCCACTCCTCCACTTGCACCTGCTGAAATGGCCTTGGGTCAGCCATAGCTCTGGCAGAGGTTGTCCTTGAAAGGGCAGCTGCTGTGAGAGCCCTCTCCAGCCCCACCCACCTCACAGGGTGACTGTTGTGGGGGAGGAAGGTCAAGGAGATTGTGAGCTCTGAGACTCTTCGGAGTGGAGGGCGGGATATAAATCCAATATCTTCATCTACCTCGCAGGGTGTCTGTTGCGGGGGAGGAAGATAAAGGAGATTGTGAGCTGCTCTGAGACTCTTCGGAGTGGAGGGCGGGATATAAATCCAATATCTTCATCTACCTCACAGGGTGTCTGTTGTGGGGAAGGAAGGTAGAGGAGACTGTGAGCCGCTCTGAGACTCTTCGGAGTGGAGAGAGGGATATAAATCCAATATCTTCATCTACCTCACAGGGTGTCTGTTGTGGGGAAGGAAGGTAGAGGAGACTGTGAGCCGCTCTGAGACTCTTCGGAGTGGAGGGCGGGATATAAATCCAATATCTTCATCTACCTCACAGGGTGTCTGTTGTGGGGGAGGAAAGTAAAGGAGATTGTGAGCCACTCTGAGACTCTTAGGAGTGGAGGACGGGATATAAATCCAATATCTTCTTCTTCTTCTTTAAGATTAGGAAGCAGAGATATAAATTTTATAAAGAACACAGGCAAACACGTATATATAATTAAAAAAATTAAAACCTGCTTTCTTTGTATCTCTCCCATGGGATCCAGGGAATGGAAGCTCTGGTTCTTTCCTTCCTTCCCCAGTAGACTGGGGGCGGGGGAGGAGCCTCAGTCAAGAGAGGCTTGTATTCTCCCATGGGATCCCATGAGAAGGAAGAGAGGCTTGTATTCTCCCATGGGATCCAAGGAACTGGGCAAAGGAAGCTCTGGCTCTCTCCTTCCTTCCCCAGGGGACTGAGGGGGGGGAGCCTCAGCCAATAGAAGGAAGAAATGCTTGTATGGTATCGCTTTACTCTTCTCTGATAAAAGTATCGTGTCCAGTTTTGGGCACCACATTTTAAGAAGGATATAGACAAGCTGGAACGGGTCCAGAGGAGGGCGATAAAGATGGTGAAAGGTCTGGACAAGTCCTATGAAGAAAGGTTGAAGGAGCTAGGCACGTTTAGCCTAGAGAAGAGGCAGTTGAGAGGTGATAGAATCACCATCTTCAAGTATTTGAAGGGCTATCATATAGAGGATGGTGTGGAATTGTTTTCTTTGACCCCAGAAGGCAGGACCCAGAACTAAGAGGTTGAAATTAAATCTAGAGTTTCCGGCTCAACGTTAGGAAGAACTTCCTGACCGTTAGAGCGGTTCCTCAGTGGAACAGGCTTCCTGAGGAGGTGGTGGGCTCTCCTCCCTTGGAGGTTTTTTTAACAGAGGCTAGATGGTCATCTGACAGCAATGAATTTAGAGGGAGGTGTTTGTGAGTCTCCTGCATTGTGCAGGGGGTTGGACTAGATGACCCTGGAGGTCCCTTCCAGCTCTATGATCCTATGTTAATAGCTGTCTTAAAGCCACTGTGGTGGAGTGGCTGGAGGAGCATAACAGGGAGACCCTCATTTGAATCCTTATTCTGCTGTGGAAACTTACTGAGTAGGACAAGAGCCAGAATGCTGTAGTGTTCAGCATGGTCAGTGTGGTGAAGGGTCTGGAGACCAAGTCCTATGGGGAAAGGTTGAAGGAGCTGGGCATGTTTAGCCTGGAGAGGAGACAGCTGAGAGGTGATATGATCACCATCTTCCAGGACTAGAAGGGCTGTCATAGAGAAGATGGTGCAGAGCAATGTTCCCTCTAAGCTGTGTCCGTGTGAGGTAGCTCACAGATTTTTTAGCCTCCAGCTCACACATTTTTGTCTTAGCTCAGGAAGGATGACCCCCAGAGCACACTGATTTATGTAGTAGCTCAAAACTTTAATGCCAGTAGCTCACAAAGTAGAATTTTTGCTCACAAGATGCTGCAGCTTATAAAGAACATTGGTGCAGAGCTATTTTTTGTGGCCCCAGAAGGTAGGACCAGAACCAACGGGTTGAAATTAGATCAGGAGAGTTTCCAGCTCAACATGAGGAAGAACTTCCTGACCATTAGAGCAGTTCCTCAGTGGAACAGGCTTCCTCGGGAGGTGGTGGGCTCTCCTTCCTTGAAGTCTAGATTTTCATCTGACAGCAATGCTGATTCTGTGATTAGGCAGATCATAAGAAGGAGGGCAATGTAGATGGTGAGGGGTCTAGAGACCAAGTCCTATGAGGAAAGGTTGAAGGAGCTGGTCATGTTTAGCCTGGAGAGGAGGCAGCTGAGAGGTGATAGGACCACCATCTTCAAGTCCATGAAGGGCTGTCATCTAGAAGATGGGGTGGAATTGTTTTTGTGGCCCCAGAAGGTATGACCAGAACCAACGGGTTGAAATTAAATCAAATGAGTTTCTGGCTCAACATTAGGAAGAACTTCCTGACAGAGCGGTTCCTCAGTGGAACAGGCTTCCTCCTCGGGGGGTGGTGGGCTCTCCTTCCTTGGAGGTTTTCAAACAGAGGCTAGATGGCCATCTGACAGCAATGAAGATCCTGTGACTTGAGCAGATCATGAGAAGTAGAGCAGGCAGGGTCGCATCAGTTCATAGTCCTTGTGGCCCTTTCTTACATGCCCAGGGATATGCCGCTTACCACTTTGGTGTCAGACAGCAATTTCTCTCCAGGCTAGTTTGACAAGGGATTCTGGAGGATTTTGCCATCTTCTGGGCATGGAGAAAGGGTGGGGGCAGGGGTGGAATTCTAGCAGGAGCTCCTTTGCATATTAGGCCACACACCCCTAATGTAGCCAGTCATCCAAGAGCTTGGAATTCTAGCAGGAGCTCCTTTGCATATTAGGCCACACACCCCTGATGTAGCCAATCCTCCAAGAGCTTGGAATTCCAGCAAGAGCTCCTTTGCATATTAGGCCACACACCCCTGATGTAGCCAATCCCCCAAGAGCTTGGAATTCCAGCAAGAGCTCCTTTGCATATTAGGCCACACAACCCCTGATGTAGCCAATCCTCCAAGAGCTTGGAATTCTCGCAAGAGCTCCTTTGCCTATTAGGCCACACACCCCTTATGTAGCCAATCCTCCAAGAGCTTACAAGGCTCTTTTTTGTAAGCTCTTGCAGGATTGGCTATGGCAGGGGTGTGTGGCCTAGTATGCAAAGGAGCTCCTGCTAGAATTCCACCCCTGGGTGGGGGAAGTATTCGTAAATGTCCTGCACTATGCAGAGGGTTAGACTTGACGATCCTGGCGTCCCCTTCCAGCTCTATGATTAAAGTTCTGGGAGACCTTAGTTGGAATTCCAGCTCTGTGACATACATTTCCTCTTCCTTCGCACTTTCCCCAGCTGCATCTTTCCCAGTGCAAATTTTCCAGGCTTTACGGACATTTAGGGGGTGTTGTCATGCAGTATCTATGCACACCCGTGTACATCTAGTAGCTACATCCCCCCCACCCCCCTAATTTCGCATCAGTACAACTATTTAGAGAGAGATTTGGCTGGTGGGGAATTTATCCGTGTGTGTGGATAAACAGGCATGTGATAATCGTCTAACAGCTCCCTTGATTTTGGAATTAATGTATTCCCCTTATAGCGTTAATTCCTTGCTAAGCGCTCACTTTGAGTTTATACCCTGAGCCGTGCTTTTGACAGTCCCCTCCCTCCCTTCCTCGGCGGGATGTAGCCATTTGTTAAAAAATTGCGACGTTTGTCATCTACTTTCTTGAAAAAAAGCATCATTGGAGACAACAGCTCGTTATGGAATAAACACGATCTGGGCGCATCTTTCTAAATTGGATATTTTTCCTCCTGAATAATTGATCTGAAACGCAGTCTAAACATATACAAATAGATGTATCTGGAATGCCATAGTCTGGTGCATATATTTGCACAGGAAATATAAGGAGGTGCTTCTTCTTCTTTTTTTTTGCTAAATCCATTCAGAAATAATTAGGCTTTTTGCCAGGAAAAACACGAAGCCCTCTGGGTAAGGCGAGGGCTTCTTTCTCGGCACCCCCTCCCCATTTTGGTTTCTTTGTTTTGCTTCTGAACACACAGGCACTTGTTTTGGGTGGGTTCAAAGCATCGAGGAACATATGAACATATGAAGCTGCCTTATGAATATGAATCAGATCTTTGGTCCATCAAAGTCAGTATTGTCTTCTCAGACTGGCAGCAGCTCTCCAGGGTCTCAAGCTGAGGCTTTTCACACCTATTTGCCTGGACCCTTTTTTGGAGATGCCAGGGATTGAACCTGGGACCTTCTGCTTCCCGATCAGATGCTCTACCACTGAGCCACCGTCCCTCCCCGAGGAGACAAGATAACAGTGATAAAAAGGTAACGGTAGTCCCCTGTGCAAGCACCAGTCGTTTTCGACTCTGGAGTGACGTTGCTTTCACAACGTTTTCACGGCAGACTTCTTCACGGGGTGGTTTGCCATTGCCTTCCCCAGTCCTCTACACTTTCCCCCCAGCAAGCTGGGGACTCATTTGACCGACCTCGGAAGGATGGAAGGCTGAGTCAACCTGGAGCCGGCTACCTGAACCAGCTTCCGCCAGGATCGAACTCAGGTCGTGAGCAGAGGGCTCCGACTGCAGTACTGCAGCTTTACCACATAGCACCACAGGGCTCCAACAGTGATAACAGCTCTTTAATAGGGGCAGGATGGTATATGGCTGCACTGACAAGACTAGGAACCGGCCAACGGGGCCCTAACTATATATAACTCTGGGTTCCCGCTCTAACGGGGTATACTGGTCCATTCAAACTGGCTGGGGCCCTATGATTGGTGCAGGGCAGCAGGTATCAGGATCCCACTGCCCGTTGTCCCTAGTTCCCCCAAGCTCTGTTCTTCCGGCTCCAATGAGCTAAATAGGTATACCCAGATACTTGACATAATTCTATGCTTAGCTTTGTAGGGTTGGAGCCCCGTGGTGCCGAGTGGTAAAGCTGCAGTACCGCAGTCCAAGCTCTGCTCATGACCTGAGTTCGATCCCAGCGGAAGCTGGGTTCAGGTGGCCGGCTCAACGTTGACCGTGCCTCTTGGGCCTGATTGTACATTGTTCCCTGAATTCTCGGTTGGCCTCTTTTGCATGACTTTTGGACTGACGCATTGGCCATGCAAGCTTGGTTAGTGTCCCTGCTTTGTTGCCCTTGGTTTCTACTGCCGGAATCTGCCCTGCTCCGGGACATTGGATCACAGAACCTAATCAGGGCTGGCTAGGGTTGCCAAGTCCAATTCAAGAAATATCTGGGGATTTGGGGGGACCAATCCCTGGTCCTAAAGAGGCCAGGCTCATGACTACTAGAGCTAGGGCCTTTTCTGTAGCAGCCCCACACTGGTGGAATGAGCTCCCGGAGGAGGTCAGGGCTATGCGAGAGCTCGTATAGGAGCCAAGAGCAAGGCTCTGACAAGCATAATCGAACTCCAAAGGGAGTCCTGGCCATCACATTTAAAGGGACGGCACACCTTTTAAAACCCACCACCTCCCGAGGAAGCCTGTTCCACTGAGGAACCGTTCTAACGGTCAGGAAGTTCTTCCTAATATTGAGCTGAATTTAATTTCAACCCATTGGTTCTGGTCCTACCATCTGGGGCCACAGAAAACAATTCCACACCATCCTCTAGATGACAGCCCTTCATGTATTTGAAGATGGTGATCCTATCACCTCTGAGCCACCTCCTCTCCAGGCTAAACATCCCCAGCTCCTTCAGTCTTTCCTCATAGGACTTGACCTTCCCTCCATTGGAAATAATGGAGGATAGGGGCACCTCCTTTTGGGGCTCATAGAATTGGACCCCCTGGTCCAATCTTTTTGAAACTTGGGGGGTATTTTGGGAAGAGCCACTGGATGCTATGCTGAAAAGTTGGTGCCTCTGCCTCAAACAACACCCCTCCCCCAGAGCCCCAGATACCCGCGGATCAATTCTCCATCATTTCCTATAAGAATAAGACTCCATACAGAATAATAGAGTGTCGAGCAGACATTTCCCTTCCCTCCCCCTGCTTTCTGATGACCCTGAAGTGGGGGAGGGAGGGCCTCCAAACTGGCGGATCCCCTGCCCCCACCTGGGGATTGGCAACCCTAGAACTGGCCCTCGTTAGTCCTTGGATGGGAGATCACCCAAGGCGTCCAAGGTTGCTGCGCAGAGGCAGGCAATGGGAAAATCACCTCTGAATGCCTCTTGTGCTGAGAAGCCTATCGGGCCACCATACATTGACTACAACTAGATGACACTTTTCAGAACAACAATGGATTGACCCAGGCTGGCCTGATCTCATCAGAGCTTGGAAGCTCAGCAAGGTCAGCCCTGGTTAACGCTTGGATGGGAGATCACCAAGGAATCATAGAATCACAGAGTTGGAAGGCACCTCCAGGGTCATTGAGCCCAACCCAACAATGCAGGAAACTCACAAACACCTCCCCCTAAATTCGCAGGATCTTCATTGCTGTCAGATGGCCATCTAGCCTCTGCTTTAAAATCTCCAAGGAAGGAGAGCCCACCACCTCCTGAGGAAGCCTTGATGCTTGGCTTCCTCATGAAAAGGGAATCATAGAATCACAGAGTTGGAAGGGTCCAACTCCAGGGTCATCGAGTCCAATCCCCTGCACAATGCAGGAAACTCACAAACACCTCCCCCTAAATTCACAGGATCTTCATTGCTGTCAGATGGCCATCCAGCCTCAGTTGCAGAACCTCCAAGGAAGGAGAGCCCACCACCTCCCGAGGAAGCCTGTTCCACTGAGAAACCGCTCTAACGGTCAGGAAGTTCTTCCTAGTGTTGAGCCGGAAACTCTTTTGATTTAATTTCAACCCGTTGGTTCTGGTCATACTTTCTGGGGCCACAGAAAATAGCTCTGCACCAATGTTCTTTATAAGCTGCAGCATCTTGTGAGCTCATAAAAAAAAAATCTTTGTTGCAGTCTAAATATGCACTGGTTGCCCATTGCATGCCGGATTCGTTTCAAGGTGCTGATTCTTACCTTCAAAGCCCTACATGGCCAGGGACCTGCATACCTTAGGGACTGCCTTTCTCCACATGTTCCCCAGAGAGCACTTTGGTCTGGGTCAAAAAACCTGCTATCAATCCCTGGTCCTAAAGAGGCCAGGCTCATGACTACTAGAGCTAGGGCCTTTTCTGTAGCAGCCCCACACTGGTGGAATGAGCTCCCGGAGGAGGTCAGGGCTGTGCGAGAGTTCGTATAGTTCTACAGGGCCTGCAAGACGACATTCTTCCACCAGGCATTTGCAAGATAGATCGTTGGCTACTACAGCCTTCGAAAAAAATATCTGGACCCCTTCTTGCAATCCACTCCATATAGAACATCTGGACCATTGAGATCTGTTTACGGGGAACACTTCACCGGAATAGCAAGACAACACGCTTAAGATCATAGCACCTGAAATGAAATGTCAGTTTCTATGTTTTAAATTGTTTCTACTGGTTTAATGTTTTACTGTATGTTTATGTTCATGTGTATGCATGATGTCATGAGCCCTGACGAGGAGGAGCTGGAAGGGTTAACAGACATGGAAGAGTTACCAGCCAGTTCCTCAGCTGAACAAACAGCAGCTGGCCCATTAATCACTCTCCAGTCAACAGTGTGAGCTGCTGACGATCAATCTCCTCCAAGTTCTCTTCCTCCCATCTCAAGAGTTCGAAGCAGGCTCCAGAAAGAACTTTCAGAGCAAAGACATGAGGCATGCCGAGGCTTCAGATCTCTCAGCCCTGAGTTCTAGCAGAGTCACTGCCACCCAGGGAGCAGACTCCCATATAGCTCCCACCCAGGACCTGGTAACCTTGTGGAAGTAACAAGTCTATTCTCTGGCTTGCATCCAGACTCCCTCCTGATTCCTGATTCTGACCTGCTTAATTTCCTTGGCACCCTGACCTTTTGGCTTTTGGACATTGACTTCTGATTCTGGTTTGTGATTCCGCATTGGTGACTTGGCTCCTGCTTGACTTCCTGGACTTTGACCTTGGACTAGCTTTGGACTTCTGCCTGCCTGCACCCGGAGAACGCGACACATGACCCTGTGAGCCGCCCCGAGCCTGCCTCGGCGGGGAGGGCAGGATACAAACTGAATTAAGTAAATAAATAAAACATGGCTGAGAACTGTAGGTGGATTATATATGTTAAAATCCTGTCTGATATCCTAACAGCCAACGGCCGTGCCGTCTGGATCATTTTCTGGAATTAGGCAATTACTGAAATCACGAATGTGAACTGTCCAAGCGAGAGGGGTAGGATCTGTGGAAGTGTGCCCAGATTATTCCTGCTGATGGAACGCCCTGCCCGGGCCTCACAAGTGGAAGCACATTCTGAGAAAGGCAGCCTTTTCTTTTATTCATGTCACCTCCAAGTTGCTCGAAGCAGGAGAGACCAGATGTTGCTGCGCAGCGGAGCTGGCAGGGGGCGGACTGGGGGGGGGGTTGCACTTTGCGGAGGCCAGTGATCCCTGAACAATTTCGCTGAGCTGCAGTTTTCCAACGACCCACTCTTCTTTGGGTTTTTGAAGCTTTCAAGGTGCTCCGGCCCAGAATCTTAAAATTAGAACCGTTAAGAGTAGAAGCATAAAAGCCGTCGAGAAAAGTTCATAGACGTTCAGGACATGGAATGCAAAAACTGGATAAAGTTAAGAACATAAGAGAAGCCATGTTGGATCAGGCCAACGGCCCATCCAGTCCAACACTCTGTGTCACACAGTGGCAAAAAATTTTATATATACATACGCACTGTGGCTAATAGCCACTGATGGACCTCTGCTCCATATTTTTATCTAAACCCCTCTTGAAGGTGGCTATACTTGTGGGCGCCACCACCTCCTGTGGCAGTGAATTCCACATGTTAATCACCCTTTGGGTGAAGAAGTACTTCCTTTTATCCGTTTTAACCTGTCTGCTCAGCAATTTCATCGAATGCCCACGAGTTCTTGTATTGTGAGAAAGGGAGAAAAGTACTTCTTTCTCTACTTTCTCCATCGCATGCATTATTTTGTAAACCTCTATCATGTCACCCCGCAGTCGACGTTTCTCCAAGCTAGAGTCCCAAGCGTTTCAACCTTTCTTCATAGGGAAAGTGCTCCAGCCCTTTAATCATTTTAGTTGCCCTTTTCTGGACTTTCTCCAATGCTATAATATCCTTTTTGAGGTGCGGCAACCAGAACTGCACACAGTACTCCAAATGAGACTGCACCATCGATTTATACAGGGGCATTATGATACTGGCTGATTTGTTTTCAATTCCCTTCCTAATAATTCCCAGCATGGCGTTGGCCTTTTTTATTGCAAACGCACACTGTCTTGACATTAGAAGTTAGAAGGACTCTACAGCCTCCAGCTCCGCAATTAATTGCAAGCAACCTGTTCACGGTTTAGCAGTGAGCCTCATAAGGTTGCCAACTTCCTGTTGGGTAAACCAGCCCTCTCTTGGATTGCTGCCTTGTCGTGGCGGAAGGGCTTGTGTGGTTCAATGAGGCTGTGGGCTGTGCCACGCAGGGCCACCCAAGATGAACAGGCCGCAGCTGAGAACCCAGACAAAATACGATCCACTGGAGAAGGAAGTGGCAACCCACTCCAATATCCTTGCCAAGAAAACCCCATGGACAGTAACAAAAGGCTAAAAGATATGGCGCTGGAAGATGAGCCCCTCAGGTCAGAAGGTGCCCAATATGCTACTGGGGAAGAGCGCAGGGCAAGTCCAAGTAACAGAAAGAGTGGCGGGGCTGGGCCAAAGCCAAAAGGGTTACACTGAGAAGAAAAGAAGAAGAAGACAATGACTGCAGATTTATGCCCCGCCCTTTTGTCTGAATCAGAGACTCAGAGTGGCTTACAATCTCCTATATCTTCTCCCACAACAGACACCCTGTGAGGTGGGTGGGGCTGAGTGATCTCTCCCAGAAGCTGCCCTTTCAAGGACAACCTCTGCCAGAGCTCTGGCTGACCCAAGGCCGTTCCGACAGGTACAAGTGGAGGAGTGGGGAATCAAACCCGATTCTGCCAGATAAGAGTCCGCACACTTAACCACTACACCAAACTGGGCTCTCAGAGATCGTGACTCGCTGTCTTCCTCTAGTGCAAGAGAGTGAAACCCCATCCTGTTACAGCATTTCAGTGCACGGTGTGGTGCGCCCGCACTCCAGAGACCAAAACGAGAGGCCTCCCTTTGGCCGGGCAAGGTGGGAACATCCCCCCTCCCAAAGGCCTATGGCAGAGCACCAGCCTCTCCTTGCTGTCTGCTGACACGCGGCGCCGTCCGATAAAGCCGTCCACGATTCATTATTCTTAAATGACAGCCCCACGTTCAAGCAAGCTGATCTCCGCTGACAGTGGGAATCTAATTAACCTGAATTGCTATCTTGATTGTGGCCCGATTGATGTCAGCTGCCAAGTGTCAAGAAGAGGAAACTGAGCTAATGGGATTGTTTAATTAATCCACACCAGAGGGGGATGTCCCCGTTCCTTTGCTTAAGGTGTTCCCCCATGTGAGCATTTAACAAATATTAGTTTTAGTTGGCAGGGCTGGCCCTCGACCGTCTGGCATTAATAACATCACTGAGTTGCATAGGGGTGCCCAATTCCACGCCCCCTGAAGGCTGGCACCCTAGGCAACCACCTAGTTTGCCTAGTGGCAGGGCCACCTCTGCTAGTTGGGAAGGGGTAGAAATGCATGTGATGATGACGATGATATTGGATTTATATCCCGCCTCCACTCCAAATCTCAGAGTCTCAGAGCGGCTCACAATCTCCTTTATCTCCCTCCCCCACAACAGACACCCTGTGAGGTGGGTGGGGCTGAGAGGGCTCTCCCAGCAGCTGCCCTTTCAAGGACAACCTCTGCCAGAGCTCTGGCTGACCCAAGGCCATCACAGCAGGTGCAAGTGGAGGAGTGGGGAATCAAACTCCCAGATAAGAGTCTGCACACTTAACCACGACACCAAACTGGCTCTCTTTTCTTTAAGAAGGTTACTGGAGTTTGGTTAACTGCTGAGGACTGTAGAAGAGGCTCTAGGGCAGCTGTCCCCAACATGGTGCCAGCAGGCACCATGGTTCCTCACACCTTTCCCAGCACTCCCCCCAAGTGCTTTCAAAAAGTGGGCAGGGCCTGGTACAGCTTTTGCCACCGAGGCTTCCGATTGGCCACCAGAGATTTGATTGGCTGTGGAGATTTTTTTTAAATGTTGCTTTGACAGTAGTTGACAGTAGCCACTACAGCACTACTACTAGTAGTAGTTGTGGTGGTGGTAGTAGTGGTAGTAGTTTAATTCACAGTAGTAGTGGTGGTGGATAGGCTTCCCCCCCCCCCGCCCTGGCGGGGGACCCCCGAATTTGCTGCCTCCTCCCCCGGTCTCCAAAAATCCGGAAGCGGGGGGGGGGGGAGAACATGCGTGTAGGCATCATGCAGTTGTAGAGCTCCTGCAGGTTTAGAAACCTGCAAACTGATCCGTTCAAGGCTGTTCCTTTAAGGCTGCGCAGGAAACAGGAGGGGCTTCATTGGAAAGGGTAGTAATAGTTTCCATGGAGAACGGCTCCTCCCTTTCTTTTGCTTTCATTTTCACAGCAAGTAGAGTTCTGCAGGAAGGAGATCTAGTAAGTCTTTGTGTGTGTGAGGGAGGGAGGGGGCAGGGGATTCCCTGGTTTGAAGGCCCTCCCCCCCCTTTAGAAAGCGTGGGGGGGAGGGAAATGTCTACTGGGCGCTCTATTATTCCCTGTGGAGAACAATTCCCATAGGGAATAATAGGGAATTGATCCATGGGTATTGAGGGCTCGGGGGGGGGGTATTTTTTGAGGTAGAGGCACCAAATTTTTAGTATAGCATCTAGTGCCTCTCCCCAAAATGCATAACTGTAACTGACAGTAATGATTGTATGACAGTATGTATAATTGAGATTGATAGTAGTTATAGCACCTGTCTTATCTATTTTAATTAATTTATGTAATTGAACTGTATTTTAAATCATTGTTTATTTTGTATTTTATCTAAATCATGGCACGCCATGTCTGTGAGCCGCCCTGAGCCCGCCTTTGGCGGGGGAGGGCGGGATATAAGAATAAAACTTACTTACTTACAAAATACCCCCCCAAGTTTCAAAACGATTGGACCAGAGGGTCCAATTCTATGAGCCCCAAAAGACGGTGCCCCTATCCTTCACTTAAAAAGGTGTGCGGTCCCTTTAAATGTGATGGCCAGAACTCCCTTTGGAGTTCAATTATGCTTGTCCCACCCTTGTTCCTGGCTCCACCCCAATGTCTCCTGGCTCCACCCCCAAAGTCTCCTGGCTCCGCCCCCAAAGTCCCCAGATATTTCTTGAATTGGACTTGGCAACCCTAGTGGTGGTGGTAGTAGTAATGGTAGTAGCAGTGGTA
Source organism: Heteronotia binoei (assembly GCF_032191835.1). Taxonomy (NCBI): domain Eukaryota; kingdom Metazoa; phylum Chordata; class Lepidosauria; order Squamata; family Gekkonidae; genus Heteronotia; species Heteronotia binoei. The sequence continues at coordinate 8,741,340 of NC_083229.1, forward strand.
GTAGTGGTGGTGGTGTAGTAGTAGTAGTGTCCTCCCCCAATTCCAGCAACTTTGGGGTTAGAGTCTCCTTCCAGGAGGCATTTTTTATCTTATAATCAGAAGGCCCAACCACTTACTTATATTTAGCAATGTCGCAAAGTTTTTAAAATAATGGGTTTAGAGCAGGGGTAGCCAAACGTGCTGAACATAAGAGCCATGTAGAGTAAACCCCAGATGTTTGAGAACCACAAGAGGTGAACGTCAGATGTATGAGAGAAGCAAGGGAGGGAGGGAGGGAGGGAGGGAGGGAGGAAGGAAGGAAGGAAGGAAGGAAGGAAGGAAGGAAGGAAGGAAGGAAGGAAGGAAGGAAGGAAGGAAGGAAGGAAGGAAGGACATAGAAGGAAGGAAGGAAGGAAGGAAGGAAGGAAGGAAGGAAGGAAGGAAGGAAGGAAGGAAGGAAGGACATGGAAGGGAGGAGGAAGGGACAGGTAGAGAGAAAGCAATTTAAACTTAAACTTAAAGACAAGCCAACCGGCGGCTTGGAGAAGCAATTTAAAGAGAGGAATGCCTTCTCCAAGCCGTGGGATGGCGCGGTGGGGGCCACAAGCACAGAATCGGAGGCCTGCTTGAAACCTTAGTAGTTCTGATAGGTTCTTCAGCTCCCTTCTTCCATCAGCCATGACAGCTACTTATATCTGAATTTGAATTCCACGTGAGCCGTGTCAAGTACACGTTGCCTGTCTTCCATTGGGTTTGTCTTATCCTTCGTACTTACCATATTACATTTTTTTTGGGGAGATCATCATATATTTCTAACTTCTTTATGTCGTTAGAGCTTCTCTTGAGTTCTAATCCGCTTATTTGGTAATCGCTTTGGAGTCTCTCTGTCCTCGTTTCCCCCCTCCCGAAATAACTGAAATATCTTGTTGAGATGAAAAAGTTTCTTCTCCAAGAAGTTTGCAAACTCAAAACTGAATTGTCTGAATCCTTAGGTACCCAGAGGCTTGTTATAATGGGGAAATGACTATAATTTAACCAGGTGAATGATCAAAAATTCTCCGCAATTATCAGGTTGGCCAGTTGTCTCCAATATGGTGCCTGCCAATGTGTTTTCTGACACCTGTTAGCTTCTTGAGTCTTGTAGACAAAATCCAAATGAACCATAAACCTCCATTTTTCCAGTTTGTGCCTACTTCTAGTGCTGACCTTCTTCCAGACAGGTGCATTTCAACTTGAAAAAGACTGCAGAAGAAGAAGACTGCAGATTTATACCCCATCCTTCTCTCTGAATCAGAGACTCAGAGCGGCTTACAATCTCCTGTATCTTCTCCCCCTACAACAGAGACCTTGTGAGGTGGATGAGGCTGAGAGGGCTCTCACAGCAGCTGCCCTTTCCAGGAGAACTTGAGCTCTGGCTAACCCAAGTCCATTCCAGCAGGTGCAAGTGGAGGAGTGGGGAATCGAACCCGGTTTTCCCAGATAAGAATCCGTGCACCTAACCACTACACCAAACTGGCACACTTAACCGCTACACCAAACCACTATACCAGACCATCAGCTGAACAACCGAGGGGGGTTTCACGCTGTGAAATAGACGCAGTATTATCCCATCGCCAAAAAACCCTGCTTGAGTTTGGTCCATTTCTGGGCTATCAGACAGCCGCCATTGAAGCGACAGGATTCAAACAGTGGTCCATGGTTGCTAGCATGGCCAAACCATGGACCTGCCACTGAAAAGTCCCCTGTGTGAACGCTCAAGCAGAGAAACACACAAGTGCTCCTCGAAAAAGGGTTGGGGGGAAGGGAACCTGACCATGCCATAAATGGCTTGGTGCGATCACACAACCCTTCCGCTTATGAGATGCACCCAGGCGTTCAGACAGCCTCTGATTCTGCTACCTAGATGCAATTCAGGGAGGAAACTACCAGGACAATCCTGGTGGCATTTTAATCCGGGTAGGAGTCGCCTGGAGACAGGGTGAGAATGGGTACAGCTCAGAGGGCAGATGTGCCCTTCAGAATGTGGTGGGCTCTCCTACCTTGGAGGTTTTTAAGCAGAGGATGGATGGCCATCTGACAGCAAGGAGGCTCCAGTGAATTTAGGGGGAGGTCTTTGTGAACTAGCGGCCCCGTGGCGCAGAGTGGTGAAGGAGCAGGACTGTGATCAGAACTCTCTGCTCACGACCTGAGTTTGATCCCAGCGAAAGCTGGATTCAGGTAGCCAGCTCAAGATTGACTCAGCCTTCCATCCTTCCGAGGTCAGTCAAATGAGTCCCCAGCTTGCTGGGGGGAAGTGTAAAAGACTGGGGAACGCAATGGTTCCCATAAAAAGTCTGCCGAGAAAACGTGAAACCAATAGCGTTCCCGTGGCGCAGAGTGGTAAAGCAGCAGTACTGGGGTACTGTGATCTGAACTCTCTGCTTACAATCTGAGTCCGATCCCAGCGAAAGCTGGATTCAGGTAGCTGGCTCCAGGATGACTCAGCCTTCCATCCTTCCGAGGTGGGTAAAATGAGTACCCAGCTTGCTGGGGGCGGGGAGTGTAGAGGACTGAGAAAGGCAAGGGCAAACCACCCTGTCAAAAGTCTGCCGTAAAAACATTGTGAAAGCAACGTCACCCCAGAGTCGGAAACGACTGGTGCTTGCACAGGGGACCTTTCCTTTCCCTTTGTGAGCTTCCTACATTGTGCAGGGGGGTGGACTAGATGACCCTGGAGGTCCCCTCCAACTCCAACTATGATTCTATGGTTCTGTGATCGTGCACTTTTAATCCGAATCGGTGGCGGGGCTAGGTTGGGCCAAACCTCTTGTGTGACTCCACCCAGAGTCACAAAAGCTTACACCATGGGAATCTTATTGAACTCAAATTATTGCTTTTTATTGGACTCAAATCTTGCTTTTATATGTGAACATTTGAAGCTGCCTTCTACTGAATCAGACCCTCGGTCCATCAAAGTCAGTGCTTTCTACTCAGACTGGCAGCGGCTCTCCGGGGTCTCAAGCTGAGGTTTTTCACGCCTATTTGCCTGGACCCTTTTTAGTTGGAGATGCTGGGGATTGAACCTGAGACCTTCTGCTTATTGAGCAGGTGCTCTACCACTGAGCCACAGCCCCATTCATGGCTCTCTAGAGTCTCAAGCTGAGGTTTTTCATACCTACTTGCCTGGACCCTTTTTAGTTGGAGATGCCGGGGATTGAACCTGGGACTTTCTGCTTACCCAGCAGATGCTCTACCACTGAGCCACCGTCCCTCCCCGATGTACTTCTGACCAACCCAGCAACCCTCCTGAATCTGCAGTTTTTATTTGCTTGCTGCAACATTTGTGTCCTTGGAAAGCACTGTACCCAAATGGTCAACCTTCCAGCCCTGCTGTGGTGTGGTCATACCCGATATACCCTTCAATTACGGCCAATTGCAGCTAATCCAGATTGACTTGTCCAGGTCGTGATGCAAAACGTCGCAGGACTCCGGCGCTTACACTGGGCTACAGGATCCAGCCGAACGTCATTGTGAGGGAAGCCCCCGCTTCGTTGTTGTTTAAATAAATGCTCTCCGCGAAACAAACAGAGAAGTCGTTAATGATATCGTTGGCCTTTCCTCTCTGCGCTGCTGGTATTTAATCGGGGGGGAAAAAATCCATCGCTGTGTTTTGAGGGAAGCTTTTCTGCAAAGGTTGCCCGATTTGGGCAACACATTATAATTTGTACATATCGTAAAAGGTCACCCTGCCCAGCTCTTTGCGTAGTGTTTTTTTCCTGCTGGCCTCCTTTATCAGAAATGATGGGGTACATGACTGCATCAAGTGCAAATGGAATGCTAGGAAAAAAGCCAGGGTGGGTGGGAAATCTTTGACTCTTGAGTTTCTCTTTCCTTGATTTCCTTCACCTCCCTGGAGATGGAATCTCCTCCCCCAACCCCACCCTTGCAGTGCCATAAGATTTCTGGAATGAATGTTAAGTTCTGATGCAGAAGGAAGCGAAAGAGGGGACTTAACAGGGGTGGGAAGGAGGCCAAGGCTATGCCGCGGGTGAGGCGGCAGCCTCGCTTCCAGAGTGTACCGGAAGTGACGTCGTCATGTTGGTGATGCCACAGCAACACTCTGGCACTCGGGCAAAATCTCTATGGTAGAAGCCATTTTTACCATAGAGTTTTTTGCCCAGATACCGGAGGGCCACTGCAACATCACAACGTAATGGCATCACTTCTGGTACACACTGGAAGTGACGCCGCCACGTCGACAGCAGCAGTCTTGGCAAGTCGCCCCAGCCTGTGCCCGTTTCGAGGAGGGACCTGGCAACCTTACTTCCTTCATTAGCCAGCAAACTAGAGTCGACAGCCTTGAGGTGGAAAAGCACTAGGGATTTGGGTGTGGTGGGAAGCATAGTGGGAGGTGCCTCAGCAGGGCACAATGTCATAGACCAGGGGTGACAAACGTGCTGCCCGAGGGCTGAATCAGACCCCCAGAGGGCTCCTATCTGGCCCGTGAGCCTCTCGCTGTCATTTGCGTCCTTCTCTCTCTCTCGCTTCCTTCTGCATCACAGCTTGCTTTGCCGGTCTTGCTCAATCGCACAGGAGCTACAGAGCAAAGCCGCTATTTTCTCCATTGGCTGACCAGCACATGAAGCAGTTTATGTACAAAAGCTTGCAATGCCCAGCCATTTCATGTTTTCCTCTGGGTCTTAGGCTCAAAGCATTGACCATAAGATTTCGGGAATGAATGTTAGTAAACCAAAAGTAGGTTTGCAAATTACAGCACAGGCATTGTCTCCAGATTTTGATGCAACAATTCAGAGATGTCAGTCATCAGAAACTGTTAAATAAACAAATTATTGTAAGACTGCTGAACTTTTAGGCATATTTTAAGCTTGCCATAACAACATAAGAGAAGCCATGTTGGATCAGGCCAGTGGCCCATCCAGTCCAACACTCTGTGTCACAGAAGAACATAAGAGAAGCCATGTTGGATCAGGCCAATGGCCCATCCAGTCCAACACTCTGTGTCACACATAAGAACATAAGAGAAGCCATGTTGAATCAGCCCAATGGCCCATCCAGTCCAACACTCTGTGTCACATAAGAACATAAGATAAGCCATGTTGGATCAGGCCAAATGTCCCATCCAGTCCAACACTCTGTGTCACACATAAGAGAAGCCATTTGGATCAGGCCAATGTCCCATCCAGTCCAACACTCTGTGTCACAGAAGAACATAAGAGAAGCCATGTTGGATCAGGCCAATGGCCCATCCAGTCCAACACTCTGTGTCACACATAAGAACATAAGAGAAGCCATGTTGAATCAGGCCAATGGCCCATCCAGTCCAACACTCTGTGTCACATAAAAACATAAGAGAAGCCATGTTGGATCAGGCCAGTGGCCCATCCAGTCCAACACTCTGTGTCACAGAAGAACATAAGAGAAGCCATTTGGATCAGGCCAATGTCCCATCCAGTCCAACACTCTGTCACACAGTGTCACACGCACTGTGTCACACAGTGGCCAATATGTGTGTGTCTGTATATATATAAGGTGGACTTTTTGCCATTGTACCCCGCTGAGGTCCCTTCTTTATCCAAACTCCGGCTTTCCTAGACTCCACTCCCAAACTCTCCAGGGATTTCACACTCCAGAACTGACAACCCTCCACTTTACCTACCCCAAGATGTGCAAATCTCACATCTCCTCCCACCCCTCTATTTATCTGAAGATGTGAAACAAGTTCAAATCAGCCATTATCATGTTCCCCGTATAAATCGATGGTGCGGCCTCATTTGGAGTACTGTGTAGAATTCTGGTCACCGCACCTCAAAAAGGATATTATAGCATTGGAAAAAGTGCAGAAAAGGGCAACTAGAATGATTAAAGGGTTGGAACACTTTCTCTATGAAGAAAGGTAAAAGCGCTTGGGGCTCTTTAGCTTGGAGAAATGTCAACTGAGAGGTGACATGATAGAGGTTTACAAGATTATGCATGGAATGGAGAAAGTAGAGAAAGAAGCACTTTTCTTTCTTTCTCACAATACAAGAACTTGTGGACATTCAATGGAATTGCTGAGCAGTCAGGTTAGAACTGATAAAAGGAAGTATTTTAATCACCGAAGGGGTGATTAACACATGGAATTCACTGCCACAGGAGGTGGTGGCGGCTACAAGCATAACCAGCTTCAAAGAGGGGATTGGTATAAACATATGGAGCAGAGGTGCATCAGTGGCTATTACCCACAGTGTATTGTTGGAACTCTTTGTCTGGGGCAAGTGATGCTCTGTTTTTTTGGTGCTCGGGAGAGGCAATAGTGTGAGGACTTCTAGTATCCTGGTCCCACTGTGGACCTCCTGATGACACTTGGGGTTTTTTTAACCACTGTGTGACAAAGAAGTGTTGGACTGGATGGGCCATTGCCTGATCCAACATGACTTCTCTTATGTTCTTATGCCTAGGGCAGTGATGCTCTGTATTCTGGTGCTTGGTGGGGGGGAAACAGTGGAGGGCTTCTAGTGTCCTGACCCCACTGGTGGACCTCCTGATGGCACTTGGTTTTTCTGGCCACTGTGTGGACACAGAGTGTTGGACTGGATGGGCCATTGGCCCTGATCCAACATGGCTTCTCTTATGTTCTCAGATTGTACCAGATACGGACCATGCCCTTGTTATTCATTACCGCATTCCATGTCTATCAGTGTGGCAGTCAGCTTCCAATCCAGAAACGACATCTTGATTCTATTCTCATTTTTGTTTCATCTATCAGCGGCGATCCAGAAGATAAAGTGCTGTTTCATCTCACGGGCTTGGCGGTTCTTCTGATTATTGTCATAATCATCACAGTCTCTGTCAAGCGTTGAGCCTGCTGAAGTTTTCACAGGTAAATGCTTCACGTGAATTTCTTTTTTAACTGCGGGTGTGCATAAAATCTAAGAGAAGCGGATGGTTCAAAGCTCCCACTGTTGACTAAAACCGCTGCGTTTCGCGAATGATGTGGAAGCGACTTGGATGGATCAAAGGAATTCTTGAAAGGGGGGATGAAATATATTTTATACTTGTGGCCTGGATTCATAAAACTGTCGATCCTTAAATATTGGCTGGAGTTTTAGCTTACTTCCAGATCACTCGGTATACTGTTTATTGGTTTGTTTCGTAAGTGGGTGTGTTGTGTGTGTTTGCTATCAAGTTATTGCCAACCCGTAGGCGACTTCATAGGATTTTCAGGACGGAAAGACGTTTAGAGGTGATTTGCCATTGCTGGCTCTGTGTTGTGACTGCACTTC
>NC_083229.1:8748680-8787236 GCF_032191835.1 Heteronotia binoei
AGAGAGTGTTGTAATGGGAAGTGTGTGTGTTTGGTGAATGGTGAGGATAGGAGGGTGGAGTTAGTAATTTTGGAGAGATTTTATTAGTTAGTTGTGTTTTGTTGGTGGGGGTAGGAGTGATTTTGTATGGAAAATTGTAAATGTGATTGGAGAATGTGTAAAGTGTTTAGGGAGGATGTGATGTTGAGTTGGAAATTTTATGGAAAGAGAAATAAATATATATAGGGAGTGTTAATGTGGGTGGGGGATAATTGTTGTGATGTAAAAATTAGGTGGATTAAAGTTGGGTTGGTATTGGGGGGGAGGGGGGGGGGGGGGGGGGGGGGGGGGGGGTGGTATTGTAGAGGGGAAGTGGTAATATATGAAAGTGATAATTGAAGAATTGTAGGGTTGAGAATTTAGAAGGGGATGTGGTATATATTAAAGGAGGTAATTGAGAATTGTAGGGTTGGAGAGATTGTGAGAAGGGATGTGGTAATATATTAAAGAGGGTAATTGAGAATTTGAGGTTGGAGAGATTTGAGAGGGATGTGGTAATATATAAAAGAGGGTAATTGAAGAATTGAGGTTGGAGAGTTGTAGAAGGGGGATGTGGTGATATTATAAAGGTGGTGAATTGAAGAATGTAGGGGTTGGAGTGATTTAGAAGGGGGATGTGGTAATATATAAAAGGTGATAATTGAAGAATTTAGGTTGGAGTTATTTAGAAGGGGATGTGGTAGGATATATGGAAAAGTGGATAATTGAAGAATTTGAGGGTTGGAGTATTTGAGAAGGGATGTGGTAATATATAAAAGGTGGTAATTGAAGAATTTAGGGGTTGGAGTATTTAGAAGGGGATGTGGTAATATATAAAAGTGATAATTGAAGAATTGAGGTTGAGTATTTAGAAGGGATGTGGTAATATATAAAAGTGGTAATTGAAGATTTAGGGTTGAGAGATTGTGAGAAGGGGATGTGGTAATATATATAAAGTGGGTAATTGAAGAAGTAGGGTTGGAGTATTTGAGAAGGGTATGTGGTAATATATAAAAGTGGTAATTGAAGAAGGTAGGTTGGAGTATTGTAGAAGGGTATGTGTATTATATAAAGTGTGAATTGAAGAATTTGAGGGTTGGAGAATTTAGAAGGGGATGTGGTAATTTATAAAAGGTGGGTAATTGAATTGTAGGGTTGGAGTGATTTGAGAAGGGTATGTGTGAATATATAAAAGTGGGTAATTGAAGAATTGTGAGGTTGGAGTATTTGAGAAGGGGATGTGGTGAATATATAAAAGTGGTAATTGAAGAATTTGAGGGTTGGAGAATTTAGAAGGGGATGTGGTATATATATAAAAGGTGGGTAATTGAAGAAGTAGGGTTGGAGTGATTTGAGAAGGGTATGTGGTGAATATATAAAAGTGGTGAATTGAAGAATTGTAGGGTTGGAGAGATTTGAGAAGGGGATGTGGTAATATATAAAAGGTGGTAATTGAAGAATTTAGGGTTGGAGTATTAGAAGGGGATGTGGTAATATATAAGAGGTGGTGAATTGAAGAATTGAGGTTGGAGTATTTGAGAAGGGGAAGTGGTGAATATATAAAAGGTGTGTAATTGAAGAAGTAGGGGTTGGAGTATTGTGAGAAGGGGATGTGGTGAATATATAAAAGGTGGTAATTGAAGAATTGTTAGGGTTGGAGTTATTGTAGAAGGGGATGTTGTAATATATAAGAGGTGGTAATTGGAAGAATTTAGTTGGAGTGATTTAGAAGGGGAAGTGGTAATATATAAAAGGTGTGAGAATTGAAGAATTAGATGAGTTGTAAGTGAGTGGTTATAATGTTGGAGTATGATGAAAGTGGTTGAATTATGAAGTGTAGTTTAGTTATTAAGTTTTTGAAGAATTTGAGGTTGTGTTGTAGTTTGAGGACAGGAAGGCTGGATAGGGATTGGGAAGGGCTGTAGGTCAGAGAGTACACTATCTGCTTTGACATGCAGAAGGTCCCAGGTTCAATCCTTGCCGTCTCCAGTTGAAAGGAAACTGTTGTAGGTGATGCGAAAGACCTAAACCTGATACCCTGGAGAGCTGCTGCCAGTCTGAGTAGACAATACTGGCTTTGACGGGCCAGAAGTCTGATTGAGAAGATGGCTGCTTCCTGCGCCTCCATGTGTGATACGCGTTCCTGTTCCACAGGTTTAGTCCGCCCCAGATTCCTTGGGTTTGCTCTGCTCCACTTCCCATGGCTTCAGTCCGCTTTTGCTGTGATTTCGGTGCAACTCGGAGCATTCCTAAAATTCTACATACTGTGCAGAATCAAACAGGAGGCTCTGGACTGCGCTAATTCAGACGGCAGGTGGGGCATCCAATTTTCAAATGCTCCTCTGTGTTAAAAAAAAAAAATCTCCCCGTTTATAGTAAAGAAACACGTTTGGGGAAAAGGGTTACCATCTCCTTCTTCTGTGGCGTCGTAGTTTACAACAGCAAGATGTTTTTTAACGGAGTGTTTCAGCATACGGTTCCCCTCCCCACCTTTGAAGTGGTGCAGTCCGGAATCCTATCCCCCTAGTCTACCGTAACATGTAGAATAGCTCAGAGACAGATTGTGCTGGCTTGTGTTATCTTCCCTTTACACAGCAACAGAGAGATTTGGGGTGACTTCTCCCCGGAGGAGCGCAGAGAGTCGCAGAGCTGGGATTCAAATAATAACAAATAATCAAATCAAAGCAGCCCTATGCGCTGGGGGGAAAGCCGTGAGTTTATGGGTCACGACAGATGCAGTATTGATAAAAAAAAAAAAGGAGCCCAAGAAAAACAGAGCGGAGAAATGACAGGGAAGCCACGAAATGATTCTAATGCGACCCGATGGCTTCTTTCTGCTGTACGCAACAGGAGCCAGAGATGGGGCTAGCGAGGGCACCTGGGAGTGAGCAGGGAGGGGTGTGTGAGCAGAGCTTCTCTGGTCTATGCTTGCATTTTTATGCCATTGTGGGCCTGGTTCTTTGGATCATAGAATCATAGAGTTGGAAGCGACCTCCAGGGTCATCTAGTCCAACCCCTCACACACAGCAGAAAACCCACAAATACCTACCCCAAATTCACAGGATCTTCATTGCTGTCAGATGGCCATCTAGCCTCTGTTTCAAAACCTCCAAGGAAGGAGAGCCCACCACCTCCCGAGGAAGCCTGTTCCACTGAGGAATCGCTCTGTCAGGAAGTTCTTCCTAATGTTGAGCCGGAAACTCTTTTGGTTTAATTTCAACCCATTGGTTCTGGTCCTTCTGGGGCCACAGAAAACAATTCCACACCATCCTCTATAGGACAGCCCCTTCAAGTACTTGAAGATGGTGATCACATCACCTCTCAGCCGCCTCCTCTCCAGGCTAAACATCCCCAGCTCCTTCAACCTTTCCTCATAGGACTTGGTCTCCAGCTCCATCACCATCTTCGTCGCTCTCCTCTGGACCAGTTCCAGCTTGTCTATATCCTTCTTAAAGGAACGATAGGCAAAGGAATGGATGGAAACACCAGAGCAAAGATTGAGAAGTGGTTGGCCATTGCCTGCTTCTGTGTAGCAACCATGGATGTCCTTGGTGGTCTCCCATCCAAGTACTAACCAGGGATGAGCCTGCTTAGCTTCCATGAGACACTGGGATCAGGCTAACTTGAGTCATCTCAGTTAGGTCGGGTGAACAGAGTTGGTTTGCCGTTGCCTGCCACTGCATAACCGGAACACAGAAGCAAACGCACGCGTTTGTGACGTCAGCATTTGAGTCTGACTCGATGTGCATGAGTGATTGTATCACAGGTTACACTGCCCTGGTAATATGCATGCACCTGACGAAGCCATCTAGGAAATTGTGTTTTACGGTGTGCCGTTGCGCTACGTTATTCTACAACTATGAGACTTTGAACATCAAGAAAATTTGTTCCACTAATGTTATTCTTCAGCATTCGGAGGCACGTGAGCAACGGAAGTAGGAGTGGCACTCGGTGTCAAGTTACAAGTGCTTATGCCGTCTTCTGCCTTTTGTAATCAGTGTCTATTTTCGAGTTGGCTGAACCTCCAATGGGCTTGATATAAATCCCATCCATATTTTCATAGAGTGGATCTTTGATACCTTTATCGTTTTTAGCAAATATTTTTGCAGCTACGGGCTGTGTGCATTTGCTTCTGTGTTCCGGTTTTTACACCGTCCTCTTTGTTTGCGGTTGCCATTGCATAACAACTTTGGGTTTCCTTGGTGATCTCCCATCCAAGAAGATGAAGAAGAAGATATTGGATTTATATCCCACCCTATACTCTGAATCTCAGAGTCTCAGTGGTCACAATCTCCTTTACCTCCCCACCCCCCACCCCCCCACAACAGACACCCTGTTAGCTAGGTGGGGCTGAGGGAGATCTTACAGCAGCTGCCCTTTCAAGGACAACCTCTGCCAGAGCTATGGCTGACCCAAGGCCATTCCAGCAGGTGCAAGTGGAGGAGTGGGGAATCAAACCCAGTTCTCCCAGACAAGAGTCCGCACACTTAACCACTACACCAAACTGGCTCCAAGTACAAACCAGAGACTATAGCTGCTTAGCTTCTGAGATCTAATGAGATCCAGGTAGCCACATGGTGGCTAGAGGTATCCTGGGATACCGTTGATCTCCCGTTGACGGAGATCAGTTCACCTGGAGGAAATGGCTGCTTTGGAAGGGGGATTCTGTGGCACTCTAAACCATGGAAGTCCCACTCCTCCCCAAACCCCACCTTCCATAGGCTCCACCCCCATGAATCTCCAGGTATTTCTAGACCAGGGTAGGGAACGTTGGCTCTCCAGATGTTTTTTGCCTACAACTCCCATCAGCCCCAGCCATTGGCCATGCTGGCTGAGGCTGATGGGAGTTGTAAGCAAAAAAAAACATCTGGAGAGCCAACGTTCCCTACGCCTGCTCTAGACCAAGACCTGGCAAACATGGACCACAAAACCAGAGACTGCTGACAAGATATTGGAGTATACTTTGACCTGGATGGCCGAGGCTAGCCCAATGTCATCTGATGGAAAGCTAAGTAGGGGTGGCCCAAGGTTAGTTCTTGGCTAGGGGATGGCCAAGAAAATTGAGGGTTGCTACTGAGACAGGAATTACTTTTGTACATCTTTTGTGCCCTCAGTAACTCAAACAACCGATAGTTTTCCGGAATTCATAGAGATGAATGAATAGGTTTCTGAAGCGCACTGATAAACTTTATTACACTTGAGTTTCTTCTTCTTCTTCGATAAATAAAACTAATGTTGAAGCCGCAGGCATAGGAGTGGGAGAAGGAGGGGATTCTGCCTTACTGGAATTGCTGGTACTGGAGAATATTGGGGGCAGTTCTAGAAGGAATTCTGAACGAAGAAGATATTGGATTTATATCCCGCCCTCCACTCCAAATCTCAGTCTCAGAGCGGCTCACAATCTCCTCTCCCTTCCTCCCCCCCCCCCCCACAACAGACACCCCGTGAGGTAGATGAAGATATTGGATTTATATTCTGCCCTCCACTCCGAAGAGACTCAGAGCGGCTCACAATCTCCTTTACCTTCCTCCCCCACAACAGACACCCTGTGAGGTAGAGGAAGATATTGGATTTATACCCCGCCCTCCACTCCGAAGAGTCTCAGAGCGGCTCACAATCTCCTTTCCCTTCCTCCCCCACAACAGACACCCTGTGAGGTAGATGAAGATATTGGATTTATATCCTGCCGTCTACTCTGAAGAGTCTCAGAGCGGCTCACAATCTCCTTTCCCTTCCTCCCCCACAACAGACACCCTGTGAGGTAGAAGAAGACATTGGATTTATATCCTGCCCTCCACTCCAAAGAGTCTCAGAGCGGCTCACAATCTGCTTTACCTTCCTTCCCCACAATAGACACCCTGTGAGGTAGATGAAGATATTGGATTTATATTCTGCCCTCCACTCCGAAGAGTCTCAGAGCGGCTCACAATCTCCTTTCTCTTCCCCCCCCCCCCCCACAACAGACACCCTGTGAGGTAGATGAAGATATTGGATTTATATCCCGCCCTCCACTCCGAAGTCTCAGAGCGGCTCACGATGTCCTTTACCTCCCCCCCCCCCCCACAACAGACACCCTGTGAGGTAGATGAAGATATTGGATTTATATCCCGCCCTCCACTCTGAAGAGTCTCAGAGCGGCTCACAATCTCCTTTCTCTTCCCCTCCCCCACAACAGACACCCCGTGAGGTAGATGAAGATATTGGATTTATATCCCGCCCTCCACTCCGAAGTCTCAGAGCGGCTCACGATCTCCTTTACCTCCCCCCCCCACAACAGACACCCTGTGTGGTAGATGAAGATATTGGATTTATATCCCGCCCACCACTCCGAAGAGTCTCAGAGCGGCTCACAATCTCCTTTACCTCCCCCCCCCCACAATAGACACCCTGTGAGGTAGATGAAGAGATTGGATTTATATCCCGCCCTCCACTCCAAAGAGTCTCAGAGCGGCTCACAATCTCCTTTACCTTCCTCCCCCCCCCCCCAACAGACACCCTGTGAGGTAGATGAAGATATTGGATTTATATCCCGCCCTCCACTGCGAAGAGTGTCAGAGCGGCTCACAATCTCCTTTCCCTTCCCCCCCCCCCCCAACAGACACCCTGTGAGGTAGATGAAGATATTGGATTTATATCCCGCCCTCCACTCCGAAGAGTCTCAGAGCGGCTCACAATCTCCTTTCCCTTCCCCCCCCCCACAACAGACACCCTGTGAGGTAGATGAAGATATTGGATTTATATCCCGCCCTCCACTCCGAAGAGTCTCAGAGCGGCTCACAATCTCCTTTCCCTTCCTCCCCCACAACAGACACCCTGTGAGGTGGGTGGGGCTGGAGAGGGCTCTCCCAGCAGCTGCCCTTTCAAGGACAACCTCTGCCAGAGCTATGGCTGACTCAATGGAGACAATGGAGTTGGCCCTCTGATTTCCTCGCTTGACAATCAAACATAGCATCAGGCATTTCCTTCTTTCTTTGTAGAACCGTTCCGATTTTGTGTTGTGGGGCTATCATCGCCGGCTCCCCATTGATATGTCTTTTGTCTGAAAAGAGATGCGGTGGGTGTCAGGGGAGAAAAATCTAATAACTTGGCTGTGCGATATTTCCGGCCCGTAATCCCGACAACTAATTTAAAACCCATGATGAAAATGTAAGTGAAGAACAGCTAGTGAATCTTCCTATGAAGAACTCATTTTTATTACTATATAAAAAGGGATGAGGAAAATCCAAGAGAAAATTATTTACCCAGGCTTCTCTTTATTATTTCTCCCCCCCCCACCTCCCCCAAGTGGATTCAGTACTCTTTGAGGCCTTGTTTCTCTAGAAGTTACAGAAATTGCACGGATCCCAGAGCTAAGATGTGAGTAGATGCCCTTAAAGGACATCCGCAGAAAGCTCTCAGATGAAGAAGCTACCCTTTCAAGGACAAGAAGAAGACAACGAAGAATAATGTAGATTTATACCCCGCCCTTCTCTCTGAATCAGAATCTCAGAGCCACTCACAATCTCCTTTACCTTCCTCCCCTACAACAGGCACCCCTTTGTAACCAAATTGGCTCCTCAGTTCATTGCTGGCTAGAATGCCCAATAATCCAACCCTTCTGGAAAGCAGTATTGAATGACATTCATACTCTACCTCAACAAAATATTTCTATGACACCAGATGCTTTGCTATTGAATTTTAGACCAGAGAACAAAGCTCCCAAAGTTGTACAAAAAAGAATTACCTTATTAGTATATGCAGCTAGATCAACAATAGCCAATACATGGTAAAACTGACAAAACTCCATCCTTAAAAACCTGTACAATAAACTCTGGAATTTATATATCCTAGCAAAACTTAATGACAAATTGAAACCATTAAGGGACTCTTAACTACCATTCTGATATAGTGACTGTCTGGTTTCCAGTTTTAGAATTCCTACAAGATCTGAGACGCCTACTGTTATAGAAGCTTTTCATTTATGGTAAATGGGATTTATTTACTTGCAACAATAAGTTTGACAACAGTGACATGGAAAAGTATTTGTTCATTAGTATTGTTAAATAATGCATAAGTTTGTATTGCCACATAACAAAACGAGCAATAAAAATTATTGGCGGGGGGGGGGGGACATATAGCCTTGTGAGGTAGGTGAGGCTCAGAGAGCTTTCACAGAAGCTACCCTTTCAAGGACAACTCTTGTGAGAGCTATGGCTGACCCAAGGCCTTTCCAGCAGCTGCAAGTGGAGGAGTGGGGAATCAAACCCTGTTCTCCCAGATAAGAGTCCACACACATAACCACTACATCAAACTGGCTCTCAAGAGAGCCGGTGTAGAATAGAATAGGAACGGAGAGATCCATGTTCAAGTCCTCATTTGTCATGAACTTTGGGAGTTTACTGTTAAATCTGAGTCCAGTAGTTCCTTAGAGACCAACAAGAGGCTGGGATATAAGCGTTCAAGAGTCAAAACTCCCTTCATCAGATAGGAGTTGGATCCTTGAGTCCTTTTATCCCAGTCAGAAGATAGGAGGAATGTTGCCGAGAAGGAACTTGGGATGGGGAGATGAAATGCAAAATGTAATTAGCTTTATTAGATGTGACCCTTATATTGTAATCTGCCCTGAGCCCATTTGCAGGGAGGGAAGAATATAAACTGGAAGGAAGGAAGGAAGAGGGAGGGAGGGAAGGAAAGAAAGAAAGAAAGAAAGAAAGAAAGAAAGAAAGAAAGAAAGAAAGAAAGAAAGAAAGAAAGAAAGAAAGAAAGAAAGAAAGAAAGAAAGAAAGAAAGAAAGAAAGAAAGAAAGAAAGAAAGAAAGAAACTATTGGGATAAGAATCCCTATTCAGCCCCAGGGAGGAAGGGTCTATTGTTCTGAATTTGTGAATGAACTCAAGTTCTGCAATCTCATGTTGGAATCTCCCCTTGAAGCTTCTTCATTTGAATTGTTTTTTAAAAAAAAATAATTTATATTTTTGATAATTTTATGGTATTGTTCTACTCTCTGTACTACCTCAAGCAAATCCCCTAGAGAGGCAGCCTTTTCGACAGACAGATGTGTGTGTGTGTGAGAGAGAGAGGATCATTAGTTGTTCTGCATTGGGAGATAAAAGGCCAAAGCAAACTGTGGGCAACATGGTGGAGCTGAAGATAAGTTCTGCATTCAGCCAGCTTTTTTTCATACCCACAGACATATATACAACACTGACACAGCATGGTGGGTGCAGCCACAAAACGGTTTCTACAACATGGCCAGTGGGCGGGTTTGCTTAAAATATTTTTTTTCCTGTACCCCTATCCCTCTCAGTCAGTTTGGTGCAGTGGTTAAGTGCAAGGACTTTTATGTGGGAGAACCGAGTTTGATTCTCCACTCCTCCGTGGGCACCTGCTGATGTGGCCTTGGGTCAGCCACAAGTCCTCTCAAGGCTGTTCTGCGCAAGAGCATTCCTGTGAGAACTCTCTCAGCCCTACCTATCTCACATAGTGTCTGTTGCGGGAAGGAGAAAGGAAAGGAGATTGTAAGCCACTCTGAGTTTCCTTTGGCTAGCAAAAGGTGGGGTATAAATCCAATCTCCCCCAACTCCTCCTCCTCCTCCTCTTCTTCTTCTTCTTCTTTTTTCTTCTCCTCACCTTTCATGCTAAGCAATTTGCTGGCATTTTCGTTCATCTTACCTCTCTCTCTCAGGTTATTTATCAGAGAGGCGATTTATAATGATGCCATTACTGAGGGAGCCAGGTGTTAGTATTATTATTTTTTTCTTCTTTTTGCATTCGTACCTTACCCACGTCAGCCCTGTCTTGGAACGAATTAGTATAATTTGTTATACTCGATCCTGATAACTCTGAGCCTCAATTATTCTGTTCTCTTACATAAGCAAGATTTCCTCGATCTCTATTAGATAGAGGACAGCAGGTGACTTAGGGAAATTTAATCTCTTGGCATTTTCCAACACAATCCTTTGTGGAGTTATTAATCAAAGCCTTGAGACTTCTCTCTCCCCCCCCCCCCCCCAGATTTCAGCCCAAAGAATAATTTTGGTTTTAAAGTCTATCTTATCCTGAATGCACCCTTCGCTAAAAGGAACGTACCTCAGGAACGAAATGGTGAGATCTGAATGGTACATTGATCTTCTGTAATCCGACGATTTAAATAAACTCTGTTTTTGCAGCCCTTCATTTTACCAGTGAAGGGACTATCCATTATATCTTTGGCAGGTGTAATTGCAGACCTGGTAATTAATATGTTAGTTTTCAAATTAATTATGACAAAGGGGCTGTGGTACAGGCTTCGCATTAAACATAAGCAACGTGCAAGGTTTTTTAACAAAAAAAAAGTTCTAGTAAAAATGAGAGAGAATGTTTGTGCTGTTCCATGTTGCTGGTGTACTGGGATATTCACAGACATTCCAGTTGCGGAAACAGACGTTGAGAGGGTAACCAGCTGAAGTCGTACCAACTGCTGAACGGTGGCTTCTGGCTGTGTTATTGTTGGGGTTGTGACCCTCTATTTTTATGTGTTATGTTTATGAGATCTTTTAAATTTGTTGTGTTTCATTGGAGGTTTTATTTATTGTTACTGCAATGTTTTAAGCCGCCTTGAGCCCGCCTAGCGGGATAGGGCGGGGTATAAATAAATAAATTAAATTAAATTAACTGTTGTACCCAACTGTGAGGGTCAATAAAATGTTCCGTTTCGTGAGGGGATAAATCACTCAGCCGGGGTGGAGTTATGTTTAGGCTTGGCCTAGGAGACCTGGGTGGAAGTCTTTAGTTCAGGTTACGGAGCTCACTGCCGTTGTTTCTGCCTCAGCCAAGTTTGCCACACAGTCTCATTGCGAAAAGAAAAGCACAGGATCGCTTCTTCCATGTGGGTGATCCTGACCTTTGAAGGCCTAGGGTGGGATACACAGGTGAGGGACAGAATGAGGAATGGTGGGATGGGATACATTTCGTATGCAGGGAGGCACAACCTGTGGCTAGTCTTGACATCTGCTCAGGGCCGGCTCGCCCACCAGGCAAACTAGGCGGTTGCCTAGGGTTCTGGCAGGGTGGGGCACAGTATTTGGCCTTCTCCCTAGGAAAATATCTAGTTCCCCCCCCCACGCCTCATCCTCCCTCCCTTCCCCAACCCAGGTCGATTTCAATGTCCAAAAGGGCGCTCCTGGCTGTGTAAATGTGCCCCCCCTGCCACTGGGAGGGACGGTGGCTCAGTGGTAGAGCATCTGCTTGGGAAGCAGAAGGTCCCAGGTTCAGTCCCTGGCATCTCCAAAAAGGGTCCAGGCAAATAGGTGTGAAAATCCTCAGCTTGAGACCCTGGAGAGCCGCTGCCAGTCTGAGAAGACAATACTGACTTTGATGGACCGAGAGTCTGATTCAGTATAAGGCAGCTTCATATGTTCTTCATATATGTTCTGATCAGCTGATCGGCAAGTAAAACTATGTTGTGCACTCAGCGCCCAGGCAGGCGAGCGGCAGCTTGAACAAACCGCATCTGGAAAGGGTGCCGTGGCTGCTCCCTCCTCTGCACTTCCTGGATGGGAAGGAAGTGTGGAAGAAGGAACAGCTGCGGCGCCCTTTCCGGACATGTTTCATTCGAGCTGCCACTGGTCTGCCCAGCCACTGAGTGAGCACACAGTGCGGTTTTACCCGCCGATCAGCTGATCGACGGGGGGGGGCCTTTACACATCCCGAAGCAGTGCTCGATCACTGTTCCAGACATTGAAATCGACCTGAAGTGGGGAAGGGAGGGAAGAGGAGGTGCGGGGGGCGTGGTGCCACAGGTGGGGAGGCACAGGGGGCACTGTGGAGGGGGGCAGCAGTCTGCCACCCAGTCTGCCTAGGGCACCATGTGACCTCGGGCCGGTGCTCTATCTGCCTAACCATGGTGGACAAACTCCACCCCCCCTCCCTCGACGATTTGAGGAGCAGGAGAAAAAAAAATAGAGAAAATTGCATTCATGGTGATCCTCAGGACTTTTTTTGTAGAAGAAAACGTTTGGAGAAACGTCGACTGCGGGGTGACATGATAGAGGTTTACAAGATTATACATGGGATGGAGAAAATAGAGAAAGAAGTACTTTTCTCCCTTTCTCACAATACAAGAACTCGTGGGCATTCAATGAAATTGCTGAGCAGTCGGGGTAGAACGGATAAAAGGAAGTCCTTCTTCACCAAAGGGTGATTAACATGTGGAATTCATTGCCACAGGAGGTGGTGGCAGCTACAAGCTTAGCCAGCTTCAAGAGGGGGTTAGATAAAAATATGGAGCAGAGGTCCAGCAGTGACTATTAGCCACAGTGTGTGTGTGTGTGTGTATTTGGCCACTGTGTGATACAGAGTGTTGGACTGGATGGGCCACTGGCCTGATCCAACATGGCTTCTCGTATGTTCTTATGTGTGACACAGAATGTTGGACTGAATGAGCCATTGGCCTGATCCAACATGGCTTCTCTTATGTTCTTATGTGTGACACAGAATGTTGGACTGAATGAGCCATTGGCCTGATCCAACATGGCTTCTCTTATGTTCTTATGTGTGACACAGAATGTTGGACTGGATGGGCCATTCACCTGATCCAACATGGCTTCTCTTATGTTCTTAAGAAGTCCATCAAGAACTTAATTTTTTCACACGGGGCTTTTTTGTAGGGAAAGCTCAGCAGGAACTCATTTGCATATTTGGCCACATCCACTGATGCCAAGCCAGCCAGAACTGCATTCCCGTGTGTTCCTGCTTAAAAAAAAAGTCTTGGTGATCCACCAGAAGTTTCCCCAATCTCTGTGCTAAACACCATAAAGATTGGAAGGGCTTCCTCAAGCCTCACCTGGATGTGCTGTCGGTTCTGGTTGAAGGGCTGGAGAACATGATCTCTACTGAGTGATGCTTGAGGAATTCCTATGATCTCTATAGGCCTTGCCATAGAGTTTAGGGAAATTCCTAGAGTGTCACAAAGGATGTGATGTCGCATCCCGTGAAACAGCATCTTCCCCAGTCACTGCCCCCTTCCCAGTTTCTCAGCATTTGCCAGTTCAGGGCTGGCAACCGTAGCTGTGAAACAAATGTGATTGACATTCAATACTCACTCCCAGTGGCCTTTGTTTATACTCAACCAAGCCACTTATGGGATGTTTCAGGTTGGAAGCCATCTTTTTTTTTCCTGCCCGCACAAAAACTGCTTCTCCAGGGTTTTCTGCACATGGCTGCAATGCCCAGGACAGGGCATGTCTTGCAAAACAAGCTACATTTGTAACATATGTGGCAGCGAGGGCTGGAATTCTAGCAGGAGCTCATTTGAATATTAGGCCACACGCTCCTCATGTAGCCAATCCTCCAGGAGCTTACAAAAAGGAGCCTTGTAAGCTCTTGGAGGATTGGCTACATCAGGTGTGTGTGGCTGTCAAGAAACTGTAATTCATCTAACAAAGCAGGAGTCAAGTTGCCCCTTTAAGACCAAACAAGTTTTATTCAGAACATAAATGTTCGTGTGCTCTCCAAGCACACTTCATCAGACGAGGGGATCAGGTATTGTGGGCTGAAATACAAGTGGACTACAACTAGAAAATACACGTCCTTTTGTGAGGGAGCAGGCCTTCTCGATAATGGCTCCCCAATGGTGGAACCAGCTGCCAGAGGAGGTGCGGGCCCTGCGGGATCTTAACCAGTTCCGTAGGGCTTGTAAAACCGCCCTCTTCCAACTTGCCTTCTAAGGTGGAATCTTGGTAACGATATCCAGCCATTTTTATATATGTACTGAACTGTAGCACCATTAATTTATACTGGTTTTTAACTTATTTATTTAACTTAAACTCACGAATTTGTAATTTAACTGTATTTTATTGTATTAATTGTATTTTACTGTTATATCATGATATAAGTACCATGTCTTGTAAGCCGCCCTGAGCCTGCCTTGGCAGGGAGGGCGGGATACAAATAAAAATTTCTTCTTCTTCTTCTTCTTCTTCTTCTTCTTCTTCTCCTAGATTTACAGAAAAACCAATTGGCGGAGGACTTTATTACCTTTTATGGCTATCCAGACCAAATGGCCAAGCCACGTTGGTTTGCCATGTGATCAGTCTGCATACTTAATCAACAAACTGCTTGTATTTCAGCCCACAATACCTGATGAAGTGGGCTTAGAGAGCACACGAAAGCTTACATTTTGAATAAAACTTGGTTGAACTTAAAGGTGCAACTTGACTCCCGCTTTGTTCAACTGCTTCAGACCAACACAGCTGCCCACTTGTAATTCATCTGAGTGTTTGTGTCATTCAATGTCTTTGTTTTTATGTAAGTATACCAGGATTGGCACCAGCATATAGCTGAGATAACAGGAACTTACCTAATTAAAGCTAAAGGGTAATCTGTCACACCTGTGGAGTCAGACCAAAGTGACAGCTCAACGTCTGTTTCCAGGGCTAGATGACAGCTCCTTAATTAGATCACGTCAGTGATTGGGTAGCCAATTAACCAACCAGAATATATTCAGGCTAGGTGCCCACCAACATTCATCAGATCATCAGAAGAAGTTACTATCACAGAAGAACCAGTTCAAGGAGGATGGGACTCTGAGAGGTCTCCTGGTGTTGTGGGTCTGACATAGACAAGTTGGAAGGGGTCTAGAGGAGGGTGACGAAGATGGTGAGGGGTCTGGAGACCGTCCTATGAGGAAAGGTTGAAGGAGCTGGGCATGTTTAGCCTGGAGAGGAGGTGGCTGAGAGGTGATATGATCACCATCTTCAAGTACTTGAAGAGCTGTCCTATAGAGGATGGTGTGGAATTGTTTTCTGTGGCTCCGGAAGGTAGAACCAGAACCAATGGGTTGAAATTAAATCAAAAGAGTTTCTGACTCAACATTAGGAAGAACTTCCTGACCGTTAGAGCGATTCCTCAGTGGAACAGGCTTCCTCGGGAGGTGGTGGGCTCTCCTTCCTTGGAGGTTTTTCAACAGAGGCTAGATGGCCATTTGACAGTGATGAAGATCCTGTGAATTTGGAGTAGGTATTTGTGGGTTTCCTGCATTGTGTGCAGGGGGTTGGACTAGATGACTCTAGAGGTCCCTTCCAACTTTATGATTCTATGAGAGCGTCAGTGAGTAAGCATAGGTAACTAGCTGAAGTAGGCTGCACAGTCCAGTGTGGAAGGCTAATTGCCTTAGGGTTTTGTTTTGTGTTCCTCTGTGCACATTGTGTTTATTTTACTTGGTTTTTATATCTCTTTTATGTTCCCTTTTCTGTAAATAAATTGTATATATTTTTCCATAAGTGTTGTCCTTTATTCTGTAGACCTGGGACCTGACAACACATTTGACCATACGAACCTACGTAGTGTTATTTTATTTACTTTCCCCCTTCCTTTTAGCAGGCCTTACAGGGTGTGGCATATGCTCCCTGAGTCTGGATGTCTGTTATGACATGTTAGCAGCTGGGTGTTTAACAAGTAACAGCTGTGATTCTTGATAGTAGCCTAATATGCAAAGGAGTTCCTGCTAGAATTCCACCCCTGGTAGCAGCAAGTCAGAGGAGTGTGAGAAATTCTAGTGTCCTGGCCCCACTGATGGACCACCTGATGGCACCTGGTTTTTTGGCCACTGTGTGACACAGAGTGTTGGAGTTGGACTGGATGGGCCATTGGCCTGTTCCAACATGGCTTCTCTTGCATTCTTATAGCATTGGAAACAGTGTGTCACGTTCTCAGGGCACAGACAGGCAGGAGTCCAAAGCCAGTCCAAGGTCAAAGTCCAGGAAGTCAAGCAGGAGCGAAGTCACCAAAGCAAAATCGCAAACCGAAATCAGTAGTCAGTGCCCAAAAGCCAAAGGGTCAGGGTGCCAAGGAATTCAAGCAGGTCAGGATCAGGAAGGAGTGTGGATGCAAGCCAGGGAATCGACTTGTTGCTTCCATGAGGTTATCAGGTCCTGGGTGAGAGTTATATGGGAGCCTTGATCAGCCTGCTCCCTGGGTGGCAGTGACTCTGCTAGAACTCAGGGCTGAGAGATCTGAAGCATAGACGTGCCTCATGCCTTTGCTCTGAAAGTTCTTTCCAGAGCCTGCTTTGAACTCTTGAGATGGGAGGGGGAGAGCTTGGAGGAGATTGATGGTCAACAGCTGACACTGGTGTCTGGAATATGAGGAGAGTGGTTGATGAGTCAGCTGCTGGTTGTTCGGCTGAGGAACTGGCTGGCAACTCTTCCAGTTCTGTTAACCCTTCTAGCTTCCCCTCATCAGGGCTCATGACACAGTGCAGAAAAGGGCAACTAGAATGATTAAAGAGTATTTTATTATGATGCAGGAGAGCAGTCACCTGAGAATCGGGTCACCAACTCCGGACTGGGAAGTTCCTGGAAATTTGATGGTGGATCCTGGGTTAGGGTGGGGTTTAGGGAAGGGCGGGGCCCGAGCGGAGTACAATGCCTTAGTGTCTGCCTTCCGAAGCAGCCATTTTCTCTGGGGAGCCGATATCTGTATTCTGGAGACCAGTGGTGATTCCGGGAGCTTCACGACCATGGGGAATTTCACAGAAGAAAAGTGCACCCGATAAACAAATACCATGAATAATGTACGATGATAATGACTACTATTTATACAAAGTAGATACTTATTTATAATACAACCTCATTGTATTTGTACAGTAATCTCCGAACTATAGAAAGAGTCCCAAGCCGCAGTTCATTAACAAAAGCAAACAGTTTCCTTCTGTAACAGCGTCCCGTTTTTAATGTGATGCGTTCCAATAAAGTTTAAACAAAAAGCATTAGCTTCTCAGAACCAAAATATGGAGAGTCAGTTTGGTGTAGTGGTTAAGTGTGCGGACTCTTATCTGGGAGAACCGGGTGTGATTCCCCACTCCTCCACTTGCAGCTGCCGGCATGGCCTTGGGTCAGCCATAGCTCTGGCAGAGGTTGTCCTTGGAAGGGCAGCTGCTGTGAGAGCCCTCTCCAGCCCCACCCACCTCACAGGGTGTCTGCTGTGGGGGAGGAAGGTAGAGATTGTGAGCTGCTCTGAGACTCTTCAGAGGGGAGGGCGGGATATAAATCCAATATCATCTTCTTCTTCTTCTTCTTCTTCTTCTTCTTCTTCTTCTTCTTCTTCTTCTTCTTCTTCTTCTTCTTCCTGCAACTGTCAAAACACTTCTTCAGAAGCTGAACAAAATAGAATAAGACGTTGGCGCTAAATTGTAAAGAAAACTTCTTAAAGCGATAACGCAAAAAAACTTCCCAAAGTCAATAGGGACTCCTCGATGCCGCCTCTAACAGAAGCCCAGCCGGCTTTTGTGGAACCTGTTTCTGTTCCCTTCATCAGAGAGGGGTCCAGCAGTCCTCAGTCTTCAACGTTGCATGGCATGTACATAGACCAAAAAAAGTTTCTAAAAATATGCTACAAATTGCTAAAACCAATCTCAGAATCATTCACGATCCACTTCCGGGGTTGGAAAATGCCAAGCTGAATTGCTTCTCAGAAGGGGAGCAGGCTGGGGCTTCTGTTCGTGGAAGTGGAGGGCAATTTAATGCCTACTGCCTACTTTTCTCAGTCAGAGATTAGTCCAAGATATGCACAGGAAACTCTGAGGAGATTTACCTTGGCTAAAAGGGAGTCCGGGGGGGCATCATGGGGTGTGGGCTTTTCGTGTAGCAGGAACTCCTTTTGCATATTAGGCCACGCCCTTCTGATGTAGCCAATCCTCCTGGAGCTTACAGTAGGCCCTGGACTAAGAGCCTTGGAAGCTCTTGGAGAACTGGCTACATCAGGGGGTGTGTCCTAATAGGCAAAGGAGTTACTGCTACAAAAAAAAAGCACTTAAAAGAGAGTGAACAGCAGATGTGTAGGCAGATGGGATTGTGGGGAGGGCACCTGCAGCGTGAACTGAGGCATGTGCTGTCAGTATTTTTGAACACTCAAGCATACGCAAATTGCTCGAATGCGGCTGAACAGTTTGTCGAACTTTCAGCTGTATTGTATTTAATGCCTTCCAACAGGGGTGGCCGAACTGTGGATCTTTCACACATATTGTGTGGCTCTTGAAGCCCCCACCACCCCGTCAGCCAGCTTGGAAAAGGTTTTTCTCTCCTTAAATCACTTCTCCGTGCCGAGCCAGCTGGCCGCTTGGAGAATACATTTAAAGGTAAAGTTGCTACTTTCTACCTTCCCCTCCCTCCCCATATATTTTCCATCAGGGGTGTGTGGCCTAATATGCAAAGGAGCTCCTGCTAGAAAGTGAGCCCTGCCTAAAACACTCTCTTTGTCTAGGACCATAAGAAGACCCTTGCTGGATCAGACCAGTGGTCCATTCAGACCCGCAACCTGTCTCCCACAGTGGCCGACTGATTACTCTGAAGGTCCAGCAACAGCTCATAAAGGCCAAGGCCTTCATAAAAACCTAAGAAGAGCCCTTCTGGATCAGATCAGTGGTTCCTCTAGTCCAGGATCCCGTCTCAAACAGTATCCAATCAGTTCCTCTGGAGGGCCAAAAACAGGGCAGAGAAGCTGAGGTTTTCTGAGACCTGAGAAGAACATCAGAAGAGCCCTGCTGTATCAGACCAGTGGCCCATCTTGTCCAGCATCCTGTCTCACACAAGTGACCAACCAGTTCCTCTAGATAGGTAACAACAGGGCAGAGAGATCAAGACCTTCATACGAACATCAGAAGAGCCTTGCTGTATCAGACCAGTGGTCCATCTTGTCCAGCATCCTTTCTCACACAAGTGGCTAACCAGTTCCTCTAGACAGCTAACAACAGGGCAGAGAGATCAAGACCTTTATACGAACATCAGAAGAGCCCTGCTGGATCAGGCCAGTGGTCCATTTGGATCAGTCTCCTGTCTCACACAATGACCAACCAATTTCCGCACAATGAAGTTTCCATTAAGTCCTGCATTCTGCACAGTTTTGCTAGGTGGACTTCCCTCTGTTTGAATGGTAACAAAATAGGTGATAGGGTGTGAAATGGTCTTTGGCTCCCCGTTCCTTGGGCCTCTTCATCCAAATCTTATTTACTTAATTTACGGGCAGGTAGCCAACCGATGCTGTGCAAATTGCACTGGTTACCAGTTGAGTACCGGATTTGCTTCAAGGTTCTAGTATTGACACTCAAAGCCTTATGTGGCCTGGGACCGACATACCTGCGGGTCCGCCTCTCCCCATATGAATCTCGAAGGTTGCTGTGATCCACCAACCAACCTCTTTTGGGCATCCCTGGTCCAAAGGACGTCTGTCTAGCCTTGACTGGGGCCAGGGCCTTTTCAGCCCTGGCCCCAACCTGGTGGAATCAGCTCCCCATGGAGATACAGACTCTACCGGAATAGTTACCTTTCCATAGGGCCAGTAAGACGGAGCTGTTCCGCCAAACATTTGGTTGAGGCAAGCGGATGTCCTCCTCATTGCCTATACCATCTGCTATCCTCCCCCACATTGATCCACCATCTGAATTATTATATCTGGGCCATTGATTATATTCCAACCGGCACTATGAGCCTGCCCTCCTTTGTTACATAGTGCCGTGTCGTGCTGTTTCGCTTTTAATTGCATTTTATTGGTTTTATTGTATTTGACTGGTTTTACTTGGATGTAATCCGCCCTGAGCCCATTTAGGAAAGGGCGGAATATAAATGTACCAAAATTAATTCATTCATTAATCTATATCCCACCTTTCTCCCCAATGGGAACCCAAAGCAGCTTATATTGTTCTCTTTGCCTCTATTTATTTTATCCTCATAACGGGTCCAGAGGAGGGTGACGAAGATGGTGAGGGGTCTGGAGACCAAGTCCTATGAGGAAAGGTTGAAGGAGCTGGGTCTGTTTAGTCTGGAGAGGAGGCGGCTGAGAGGTGATAGGATCACCATCTTCAAGGACTTGAAGGGCTGTCCTATAGAGGATGGTATGGAATTGTTTTCTGCAGTCCCAGAAGGTAGGACCAGAACCAGTGGGTTGAAATTAAATCAAAAGAGTTTTCGACTCAACATTAGGAAGAACTTTCTGATCGTTAGAGCGGTTCCTCAGTGAAACAGGCTTCCTCGGAAGGTGGTGGGCTCTCCTTCCTTGGAGGTGTTTAAGCCGAGGCTGGATGGCCATCTGACAGCGATGAATATCCCATGAATTTAGGGGGAGGCGTTTGTGGGTTTCCTGCATTGTGCAGGGGGTGGGACTAAATGACTCTGGAGGTCCCTGTGAGTTAGCTTAGGCCAGGAGCCTGCGATTGCCGAAGATCACCCATCATGCTTCCTCAGCAGAGCAGGGATTCGAATCTGGGTTCCCCAGAGCCTACTCTTATGCTTGAACCAGTACATCCTGCTGGCTCTCCCCGGTGAGGAGATAACACAGGTTAGCTTAAGCTGCGGCGTCTTATACTCCTCTTCACTCGCAGCCGAGTCCCGCATGTGAACAATTTACTTATTTTTTGCCAGGAAGGACAAGCGTGGAGGACAGAGAAGCACCCTCCTGGGCCTTCCACCATCTGGAACGGCCCTCCGAGATTCTCAAACAGCATGTCAGTCAGCAGCCTGTAAGAGCCATGGTTATCTCCCCGCTGCCCTCCCACACAACCAGGCAGAAAATTGCTGACAAGGCTTAGGGGAAAGATAAGGCAGCTTGAAAGGGCAGACTGAAGGTAGTCGGATTAAGCCAGCCAGCAGGCCGCCTGATCGACGCCCTCCCTCCCTCATCCGTTCAGAGTGCCGATCTGTACCACGGCGCGGAACGTCTTGGACGCGGAGGAGCCCAGAGGGTTATCCCCCTTGTGGGTTTTGCCCATCATCTCACGGGCTCTTTGCATCCACAATGGGATTTGGCAGCAATTTTTTCCCCTCCCCCATCAACCCTTTGCCTCTGCATTCCAAACCCATCCCAGGCCCATTCGGAGCCCTGTCAAACTGCGGCAGCGTCATGTACCACCGGCTTTGTGGAAAGAGCCGGAGCTCACGAGCGCCTTAGAGTTGCTGCACGCTGACGAGGTCCCGTCGTAATTGGAGCTGACAGCGTCTTTTGTGTCATCGGCATGCAGCCCCCTTTTTTCCCACTGCTCGCCACTCCCGGAGAGCCTGGTTGAGAGTGACAGAATTCATTATGCCCGGGAAACAGGCAGAGGGACGTTCAAAGCGAACCATTCATCAAAAGCAAACAACTGCAAGAGTGGAGATAGCGGGCACAGTGCTTTAAAAAAACAAAGCCGTTTCCCCCAATCTGTATTGCGCCCCAAATTACGAATTTTCATCCATTTTTGGCAATACCTTGGCATCTATTCCCTTTCCCCGGCAAAATGCTCTGATTGGCAAAATTGCTTGATCGTGAAGGGGAGACGGCTTATAAGCTCTCTCTTGCCTTTCCCCGAGAAGTCTGTTCGGCTCTCGTGATGATGGAATGATGGATCGCTCATGCCGTTTTTAGGATAGTCTGCTTGGGAAATGATGCAGTAAAGCCCTCTCTAGGCCTCCACTTTGAGCAAAACAGAGACAGTAATGGAATGAGCCTGGCAAGGTTGGGGTGTTTTTTTTTTGGGGGGGGGAGTTCTTTGCAAAAAGAGACATGGTATTTACAAGCAAATCAAGTTAGGCCGTCAATTCTGAATGACGGAATCCCCATCTGTAGCATATATTTGCTGCATTCAGGGCTTTTTTTGTAGAAGGAACTCCTTTACATATTAGGCTAAACACCCCTGATGTAGCCAATCCTCCTGGAGCTTACAGTAGGCCCAGTAATAAGAGCCCTGTAAGCTCTCAGAGGATTGGCTGCATCAGGGGTGTGCGGCCAGGGCCGGCTCACCCACTAGGCAAAATAGGCATTTGCCTAGGGCACGGCGGGGTAGAGGGAGTGCCAAATTGGCCCTCCCCATGCCCTAGATAAATCCCTACTTTGCTTCTTCCTCCTCCCACCCATCCCTTCCCCCCGTCAGTAGCTCACCCGCCAGGTCTTCCCCTCTTCAGTAACTCTGCCCAGCCGGCCTTTCTCCTCAGTAGCCTGCCCGCCCCTTACCCCCCCAGTAGCTCGCCCACGCCTTCCCTCCAGTAGCTCTCCCGCCATCCTCTTCCTCTGCCTCCCCCATCTTCTTCCCCATAGCCTCCCCCATCTTCTTCCTCCACCCAGCCTTTCTCCTCCTCCTTAGCTCGCCTGCCCTGCTACCTCACTGTGAGTTTCCCAGAGGCCACCTCCCCCCCCCTCCCGGTGCACAAAGAGGAGCGACACAAGCCTCCTGCTTACCTGCTTCAGCAGGCATCATAGTACAGCATTCTGTACTAGTATGCTGTACTATGATGCCCATCAAAGCGGGTAAGCAGGAGACTGGCATTGCTGCTGTGCATGTGCCAGAGGGGGTGGCGGAGTGTGGAACCGGCTTCCTCCTTGGGAGGTGGTGGGCTCTCCTTCCTTGGAGGTTTTTCAACAGAGGCTAGATGGCCATCTGACAGCGATGAAGATCCTGTGAATTTGGGGGGAGGCGTTTGCGAGCTTCCTGCATTGTGCAGGGGATTGGACTCGATGACCCTGGAGGTCCCTTCCAACTCTAGGATTCTATTATCTTTTTGTGTACCTTGAATCTCACCACCTCGTCATCCAATTTCATAGGAAACATTTCTGCAGCCCCTGCACCCCACCTTCCTTAGCCACGAGACCTCGTTCTTATGTTAGGAAGAACGTCCAGACCATTAGAGCGGTTCCTCAGTGGAACAGGCTTCCTTCGGAGGTGGTGGGCTCTCCTTCCTTGGAGGTTTTTAAACAGAGGCTGGATGGTCATCTGACAGCAAGGAGGATCCTGTGAATTTAGGGGGAGGTGTTTGTGAGTTTCCTGCATTGCGCAGGGGGTTGGACTTGATGACCCTGGAGTTCCCTTTCAACTCTAGGATTCTAGGTTTTTCAACAGAGGCTAGATGGCCACCTGACAGCAATGAAGATCCTGTGAATTTTGGGGGAGGTGTTTGTGAGTCTCCTGCAGGGGGCTGGACTAGATGACCCTGAATGTCCCTTCCAACTCTATGATCCTATGTTTTGTCTATGTATCTTAGAAGTATCCTATTTTCTCACCCTGGGGTATTTGGTACACTTGGGCACTCAGGGTTGTACTCTCAGAGACTGCCACTGTTTGCGGCTGGTTGTAACTGGAATGAAAAGGGGGGGAGGGTAGAGGGTGCTGCTTCATTGGTAGAAAAAAGGAGCTTTTCACTCAAATGAAATAACAGTCTGTGGAATCTTGTGAGCAAAAATTTTACTTCCTGAGCTACTGGCATTAAAGTTATGAGAGCCAGTTTGGTGTAGCGGTTAAGTGTGCAGACTCTTATCTGGAATAACTGAGTTTGATTCCCCACGCCTCCACTTGCAACTGCTCGAATGGCCTTGGTTTAGCTATAGCTATCGCAGAAGTTGTCCTTGAAAGGGCAGCTGCTGTGAGAGCCCACTGAGGAAGGTAGGCCTGAGAAAGCTCTCCCAGCAGCTGCCCTTTCAAGGACAACTCCTGCTAGAGCTATGGCCGACCCAAGGCCATTCCAGCAGTTGCAAGAGCAGGAGTGGGGGATCAGACCCGGTTCTCCCAGATAAGAGTCCATACTATACCACTACACCAAACTGGTTAACCATTACACCAAACTGACCCTCAGTCATCTACACTTCCCCAGTCATCTACACTCCCCCCCCCCCCACCCAGCAAGCTGCGTACTCATTTTACTGATCTCGAAAGGATGGAAGGCTGAGTCAACCTTGAGCGGCTACCTGAACCCAGCTTCCGCCGGGATTGAACTCAGGTCATGAGCAGAACTTGGACTGCAGTACTGCAGCTTTACCACTCTGTGCCACGGGGCTTCAGCCATAGTCAACAACATATCAGCTTCTGTGGGTATTTTTGTTGTTGTTCAGTCGCACAGTCGAGTCTGACTCTTTGCAACCCCATGGACCAAGTCACGCCAGGCCCTCCTGTCTTCCACCATCCTCCAAAGTCTGCTCAAATTCCTGTTAGTTACATCAGTAATGCTGTCCAGCCGTCTCATCTTTTGCCGTCCCCTTCTTAAGATGGGGACGGCAATGGCCCATCCAGTCCAACACTCTGTGTCACACAGTGGCCAATACACACACAGAGAGAGAGTGGCTAATAGACACTGATGGACCTCTGCTCCATATTTTTATCCAATCCCCTCTTGAAGCTGGCTATGCTTGTAACCGCCACCACCTCCTGTGGCAGTGAATTCCACATGTTAATCACCCTTTGGGTGAAGTACTTCCTTTTATCCGTTCTAACCTGACTGCTCAGCAATTTCATTGAATGCCCACGAGTTCTTGTATTGTGAGAAAGGGAGAAAAGGACTTCTTTCTCTACTTTCTCCATCCCATGCATCATCTTGTAAACCTCTATCATGTCACCCCGCAGTCGACGTTTCTCCAAGCAGTCGACGTTTCTTCTTTTGCCTTCTGTCTTTCCCAGCATCAGGGTCTTCTCCAGGGAGTGCTCCCTTCTCATTGGGTGGCCAAAGTCTTTGAGCTTCAGCTTCAGCATCTGACCTTCCAGTGAACAGTCTGGGTTGATTTCCCTTAGGACTGACCGATTGGATCTTCTTGCGGTCCAAGGGACTCTCAAGAGTCTTCTCCAGCACCACAGCTCAAAAGCATCTATTCTTCTGCGCTTGGTGGGTATGTTAATGATCAGCTAATGCCCCCCTATGAGAAAGGCAGAAGTAACGTATAATATAGTGGGTTCAAAGCATGGAGGAGGCAAAAAAGCAGTGATTCAAGCAAAGGCTGAACTCAAAAGACTGGAGAACTGGGGAAACAGAACCAACTATATGCACTACAGCAAGGGTGTCAAACATGCGGCCCGGGGGCCAAATCAGCCCCCCCGAGCAACTGTCTGTCATCTGCTTCCTTCTCCTTATCTCTTGCTTCCTTCTGCATAACAGCTAGCTTTGCAAGGCTTGCTCAGTTGCACAGGAGCTACAGAGCAAAACCTTTATTTTTTCCCATTGGCTGAGGCTCCTCCCTTGGGGAGGAAGGGGGGGGGGGAAGGCAGATCTTGTTTTTTCAGGCTACCCCCTCCTGGGGAGGGAAGGAGGGAGCGAAGGAAGGAGCCAAGAGCTTCTTTTGCCCAGTTCCCTGGATCCCATGGGAGAGATACAAAGAAAGCACCTTTAATACCACCAAACGCTAAAGTTTTAAGCATGTTTTAAGGTGTTTTTTTAAAAAAAATGTTGTGTTTGTGTCCTTTATAAAGTTTATATCTCTGCTACCTAATCTTAAATAGGTATACACCTGGCCTGGCCTAACATGGCCCGGCCCAACCTGACATGGCCCAGCCCAACAAGGTCTCATTTATATCAGATCCGGCCCTCATAACAAATGAGTTCCGACACCCCTGGACTACAGGGCTCCCACGCCAGCACGCCATTGGGTCATTCATACCAGCAGGGGGCCGGTGATTGGAGCAGGGCAGCCGGGATTTGGATCCTACTTCCCCTTGTTCCCGAGTCCCCAAGCTCGGTCTGTCAGGCTCCAATGAGCCAGGCAGGAACACCCTTGGAAAGACATATTGCAGTTGTCCCGCCTCGGGACACTCCCCCCATGACCGCCCCCCCCCCGGCCGATCCTCGCACCATCCCCGCCACAAACCAGCGCAGCACCCCTATTCACCCCAACACAATCCGAGGAGCCTGGAGGACCGGGCAGCAGCCGTGCCAGACTCCGTGGCTGCCCAATGTGGGAGAAGCCGGCCAGCTGCCAGAGAAGAGCCGGAGTCAGCCCGCGACGAACCGTCGAGGCTTGTCCCGGACCTCGGTGGCTGAAGCCGCCACGCCTTGCAGCCCTGCCCACCTGAAGGCCAAACGAGGGAACCGCCCCAGGACGCCAGAGTCCGGCGTCAGAGCTTTTGAAGTGTGGCGGGGCCAGCCCAGGGAGGAAGCGGGGAGAAAGGGGTGTGGCTCAAAGGGGAATACAAGGAAGCCAGGCTGAGAGGTCAAGGAGGAAGAGAGGCGAATGAGACGGGGAGGCTGCCCAGCACAGAGAGGGAGATTACGGGAGCCTGCACTGTTGAGCTGGGGAAAGGAGGGTCAGAAGGATAAAGCAACCCGACCTCCTCCCATTCTGAGACCTCCACAGCTGGCGACGAGGCCCGCCGGGAGGGCTGGCTGCCAAGAGACCCCCCGGGGGGGCAGCAGGGGCATGAAAGCAGTTCACATACACAACATAAAGGAGGCGGGCTTTGCTGTCCCAACATGGAGATACGTCAAGTCTCTGTTTAGGTGCGGCGCTAAATAGCTCTTTGGCGGTAGGGAAACATGCCTGGCTTGCCGAAGTCTGAGCTCCCTGCGCTCACCTATCCTACAGCACAGGCAGCCATTTGCGCTTGTCAGAGAGATTCCCCATTCAAAGGTTATCGACATCCCACGCCTGTCTAATTTTCGCTCTGTCAGTTATGTCAGACTCTTTCCGTCCTTCCCGGCAGGAGCTCTCTCCTCGAAAGGTTGCTCTGGACCATCATTTATTGTATTTAAGGCTGCTTCCCTGAAATCGTATACATGGACTGCCAGTCAATGTTATAAATAAGACTCCGGGCTCCTTACCTTTAATTACAGAATATGTGCACGGGGTATTGGATTCCTATGCATGCTTTTACCCTTAATGCCAGGGGTGTCGGGCTCATTCGTTATGAGGGCTGGATCAGACATGAATGAGACTTTGTCGGGCCGGGTCATGTCGGGTTGGGCCGAGCCATGTTGGGCCAGGCCGTATGTGTGTACCTATTTAAGTGGAGAGCCGGTTTGGTGTAGTGGTTAAGTGTGCAGACTCTTATCTGGGAGAACCGGGTTTGATTCCCCACTCCTCCACTTGCACCTGCTGAAATGGCCTTGGGTCAGCCATAGCTCTGGCAGAGGTTGTCCTTGAAAGGGCAGCTGCTGTGAGAGCCCTCTCCAGCCCCACCCACCTCACAGGGTGACTGTTGTGGGGGAGGAAGGTCAAGGAGATTGTGAGCTGCTCTGAGACTCTTCGGAGTGGAGGGCGGGATATAAATCCAATATCTTCATCTACCTCACAGGGTGTCTGTTGCGGGGGAGGAAGATAAAGGAGATTGTGAGCTGCTCTGAGACTCTTCGGAGTGGAGGGCGGGATATAAATCCAATATCTTCATCTACCTCACAGGGTGTCTGTTGTGGGGAAGGAAGGTAGAGGAGACTGTGAGCCGCTCTGAGACTCTTCGGAGTGGAGGGCGGGATATAAATCCAATATCTTCATCTACCTCACAGGGTGTCTGTTGTGGGGGAGGAAGGGAAAGGAGATTGTGAGCTGCTCTGAGACTCTTCGGAGTGGAGGGCGGGATATAAATCCAATATCTTCATCTACCTCACAGGGTGTCTGTTGTGGGGGAGAAAGGGAAAGGAGATTGTGAGCTGCTCTGAGACTCTTCGGAGTGGAGGGCGGGATATAAATCCAATATCTTCATCTACCTCACAGGGTGTCTGTTGTGGGGGAGGAAAGTAAAGGAGATTGTGAGCCACTCTGAGACTCTTCGGAGTGGAGGACGGGATATAAATCCAATATCTTCTTCTTCTTCTTTAAGATTAGGAAGCAGAGATATAAATTTTATAAAGAACACAGGCAAACACGTATATATAATTAAAAAAATTAAAACCTGCTTTCTTTGTATCTCTCCCATGGGATCCAGGGAATGGAAGCTCTGGTTCTTTCCTTCCTTCCCCAGTAGACTGGGGGCAGGGGAGGAGCCTCAGTCAAGAGAGGCTTGTATTCTCCCATGGGATCCCATGAGAAGGAAGAGAGGCTTGTATTCTCCCATGGGATTCAGGGAACTGGGCAAAGGAAGCTCTGGCTCTCTCCTTCCTTTCCCAGGGGACTGAGGGGGTGGGGAGCCTCAGCCAATAGAAGGAAGAAATGCTTGTATGGTATCGCTTTACTCTTCTCTGCTAAAAGTATCGTGTCCAGTTTTGGGCACCACATTTTAAGAAGGATATAGACAAGCTGGAATGGGTCCAGAGGAGGGCGATAAAGATGGTGAAAGGTCTGGACAAGTCCTATGAAGAAAGGTTGAAGGAGCTAGGCACGTTTAGCCTAGAGAAGAGGCAGTTGAGAGGTGATAGAATCACCATCTTCAAGTATTTGAAGGGCTATCATATAGAGGATGGTGTGGAATTGTTTTCTTTGACCCCAGAAGGCAGGACCCAGAACTAAGAGGTTGAAATTAAATCTAGAGTTTCCGGCTCAACGTTAGGAAGAACTTCCTGACCGTTAGAGCGGTTCCTCAGTGGAACAGGCTTCCTGAGGAGGTGGTGGGCTCTCCTCCCTTGGAGGTTTTTTTAACAGAGGCTAGATGGTCATCTGACAGCAATGAATTTAGAGGGAGGTGTTTGTGAGTCTCCTGCATTGTGCAGGGGGTTGGACTAGATGACCCTGGAGGTCCCTTCCAGCTCTATGATCCTATGTTAATAGCTGTCTTAAAGCCACTGTGGTGGAGTGGCTGGAGGAGCCTAACAGGGAGACCCTCATTTGAATCCTTATTCTGCTGTGGAAACTTACTGAGTAGGACAAGAGCCAGAATGCTGTAGTGTTCAGCATGGTCAGTGTGGTGAAGGGTCTGGAGACCAAGTCCTATGGGGAAAGGTTGAAGGAGCTGGGCATGTTTAGCCTGGAGAGGAGACAGCTGAGAGGTGAGAGGATCACCATCTTCCAGGACTTGAAGGGCTGTCATAGAGAAGATGGTGCAGAGCAATGTTCCCTCTAAGCTGTGTCCGTGTGAGGTAGCTCACAGATTTTTTAGCCTCCAGCTCACACATTTTTGTCTTAGCTCAGGAAGGATGACCCCCAGAGCACACTGATTTATGTAGTAGCTCAAAACTTTAATGCCAGTAGCTCACAAAGTAGAATTTTTGCTCACAAGATGCTGCAGCTTATAAAGAACATTGGTGCAGAGCTATTTTTTGTGGCCCCAGAAGGTAGGACCAGAACCAACGGGTTGAAATTAGATCAGGAGAGTTTCCAGCTCAACATGAGGAAGAACTTCCTGACCATTAGAGCAGTTCCTCAGTGGAACAGGCTTCCTCGGGAGGTGGTGGGCTCTCCTTCCTTGAAGTCTAGATGATCATCTGACAGCAATGCTGATTCTGTGATTAGGCAGATCATAAGAAGGAGGGCAATGTAGATGGTGAGGGGTCTAGAGACAAAGTCCTATGAGGAAAGGTTGAAGGAGCTGGTCATGTTTAGCCTGGAGAGGAGGCAGCTGAGAGGTGATAGGACCACCATCTTCAAGTCCATGAAGGGCTGTCATCTAGAAGATGGGGTGGAATTGTTTTTGTGGCCCCAGAAGGTATGACCAGAACCAACGGGTTGAAATTAAATCAAATGAGTTTCCGGCTCAACATTAGGAAGAACTTCCTGACAGAGCGGTTCCTCAGTGGAACAGGCTTCCTCCTCGGGAGGTGGTGGGCTCTCCTTCCTTGGAGGTTTTCAAACAGAGGCTAGATGGCCATCTGACAGCAATGAAGATCCTGTGACTTGAGCAGATCATGAGAAGTAGAGCAGGCAGGGTCGCATCAGTTCATACTCCTTGTGGCCCTTTCTTACATGCCCAGGGATATGCCGCTTACCACTTTGGTGTCAGACAGCAATTTCTCTCCAGGCTAGTTTGACAAGGGATTCTGGAGGTTTTTGCCATCTTCTGGGCATGGAGAAAGGGTGGGGGCAGGGGTGGAATTCTAGCAGGAGCTCCTTTGCATATTAGGCCACACACCCCTAATGTAGCCAATCCTCCAAGAGCTTGGAATTCTAGCAGGAGCTCCTTTGCATATTAGGCCACACACCCCTGATGTAGCCAATCCTCCAAGAGCTTGGAATTCCAGCAAGAGCTCCTTTGCATATTAGGCCACACACCCCTGATGTAGCCAATCCCCCAAGAGCTTGGAATTCCAGCAAGAGCTCCTTTGCATATTAGGCCACACACCCCTGATGTAGCCAATCCTCCAAGAGCTTGGAATTCTAGCAAGAGCTCCTTTGCATATTAGGCCACACACCCCTGATGTAGCCAATCCTCCAAGAGCTTGGAATTCTCGCAAGAGCTCCTTTGCCTATTAGGCCACACACCCCTTATGTAGCCAATCCTCCAAGAGCTTACAAGGCTCTTTTTTGTAAGCTCTTGCAGGATTGGCTATGGCAGGGGTGTGTGGCCTAGTATGCAAAGGAGCTCCTGCTAGAATTCCACCCCTGGGTGGGGGAAGTATTCGTAAATGTCCTGCATTATGCAGAGGGTTAGACTTGACGATCCTGGCGTCCCCTTCCAGCTCTATGATTAAAGTTCTGGGAGACCTTAGTTGGAATTCCAGCTCTGTGACATACATTTCCTCTTCCTTCGCACTTTCCTCAGCTGCATCTTTCCCAGTGCAAATTTCCCAGGCTTTACGGACATTTAGGGGGTGTTGTCATGCAGTATCTATGCACACCCATGTACATCTAGTAGCTACATCCCCCCCCCACCCCCCTAATTTCGCATCAGTACAACTATTTAGAGAGAGATTTGGCTGGTGGGGAATTTATCCGTGTGTGTGGATAAACAGGCATGTGATAATCGTCTAACAGCTCCCTTGATTTTGGAATTAATGTATTCCCCTTATAGCGTTAATTCCTTGCTAAGCGCTCACTTTGAGTTTATACCCTGAGCCGTGCTTTTGACAGTCCCCTCCCTCCCTTCCTCGGCGGGATGTATCCATTTGTTAAAAAATTGCGACGTTTGTCATCTACTTTCTTGAAAAAAAGCATCATTGGAGACAACAGCTCGTTATGGAATAAACACGATCTGGGCGCATCTTTCTAAATTGGATATTTTTCCTCCTGAATAATTGATCTGAAACGCAGTCTAAACATATACAAATAGATGTATCTGGAATGCCATAGTCTGGTGCATATATTTGCACAGGAAATATAAGGAGGTGCTTCTTCTTCTTTTTTTTGCTAAATCCATTCAGAAATAATTAGGCTTTTTGCCAGGAAAAACACGAAGCCCTCTGGGTAAGGCGAGGGCTTCTTTCTCTGCACCCCCTCCCCATTTTGGTTTCTTTGTTTTGCTTCTGAACACACAGACACTTGTTTTGGGTGGGTTCAAAGCATCGAGGAACATATGAACATATGAAGCTGCCTTATGAATATGAATCAGATCTTTGGTCCATCAAAGTCAGTATTGTCTTCTCAGACTGGCAGCAGCTCTCCAGGGTCTCAAGCTGAGGCTTTTCACACCTATTTGCCTGGACCCTTTTTTGGAGATGCCAGGGATTGAACCTGGGACCTTCTGCTTCCCGATCAGATGCTCTACCACTGAGCCACCGTCCCTCCCCGAGGAGACAAGATAACAGTGATAAAAAGGTAACGGTAGTCCCCTGTGCAAGCACCAGTCGTTTTCGACTCTGGAGTGACGTTGCTTTCACAACGTTTTCACGGCAGACTTCTTTACGGGGTGGTTTGCCATTGCCTTCCCCAGTCCTCTACACTTTCCCCCCAGCAAGCTGGGGACTCATTTGACTGACCTCGGAAGGATGGAAGGCTGAGTCAACCTGGAGCCGGCTACCTGAACCAGCTTCCGCCAGGATCGAACTCAGGTCGTGAGCAGAGGGCTCCGACTGCAGTACTGCAGCTTTACCACATAGCACCACAGGGCTCCAACAGTGATAACAGCTCTTTAATAGGGGCAGGATGGTATATGGCTGCACTGACAAGACTAGGAACCGGCCAACGGGGCCCTAACTATATATAACTCTGGGTTCCCGCTCTAACGGGGTATACTGGTCCATTCAAACTGGCTGGGGCCCTATGATTGGTGCAGGGCAGCAGGTATCAGGATCCCACTGCCCGTTGTCCCTAGTTCCCCCAAGCTCTGTTCTTCCGGCTCCAATGAGCTAAATAGGTATACCCAGATACTTGACATAATTCTATGCTTAGCTTTGTAGGGTTGGAGCCCCGTGGTGCCGAGTGGTAAAGCTGCAGTACCGCAGTCCAAGCTCTGCTCATGACCTGAGTTCGATCCCAGCGGAAGCTGGGTTCAGGTGGCCGGCTCAAGGTTGACCGTGCCTCTTGGGCCTGATTGTACATTGTTCCCTGAATTCTCGGTTGGCCTCTTTTGCATGACTTTTGGACTGACGCATTGGCCCTGCAACCTTGGTTAGTGTCCCTGCTTTGTTGCCCTTGGTTTCAACTACCTGAATCTGCCCTGCTCCGGGACATTGGGTCACAGAACCTAATCAGGGCTGGCTAGGGTTGCCAAGTCCAATTCAAGAAATATCTGGGGATTTTGGGGGTGGAGCCAGGAGACTTTGGGGATGGAGCCAAGAGCAAGGCTCTGACAAGCATAATCGAACTCCAAAGGGAGTCCTGGCCATCACATTTAAAGGGACGGCACACCTTTTAAAACCCACCACCTCCCGAGGAAGCCTGTTCCACTGAGGAACCGTTCTAACGGTCAGGAAGTTCTTCCTAATATTGAGCTGAATTTAATTTCAACCCATTGGTTCTGGTCCTACCATCTGGGGCCACAGAAAACAATTCCACACCATCCTCTAGATGACAGCCCTTCATGTATTTGAAGATGGTGATCCTATCACCTCTGAGCCACCTCCTCTCCAGGCTAAACATCCCCAGCTCCTTCAGTCTTTCCTCATAGGACTTGACCTTCCCTCCATTGGAAATAATGGAGGATAGGGGCACCTCCTTTTGGGGCTCATAGAATTGGACCCCCTGGTCCAATCTTTTTGAAACTTGGGGGGTATTTTGGGGAGAGCCACTGGATGCTATGCTGAAAAGTTGGTGCCTCTGCCTCAAACAACACCCCTCCCCCAGAGCCCCAGATACCCGCGGATCAATTCTCCATCATTTCCTATAAGAATAAGACTCGATACAGAATAATAGAGTGTCGAGCAGACATTTCCCTTCCCTCCCCCTGCTTTCTGATGACCCTGAAGTGGGGGGGAGGGCCTCCAAACTGGCGGATCCCCTGCTCCCACCTGGGGATTGGCAACCCTAGAACTGGCCCTCGTTAGTCCTTGGATGGGAGACCACCCAAGGCGTCCAAGGTTGCTGCGCAGAGGCAGGCAATGGGAAAATCACCTCTGAATGCCTCTTGTGCTGAGAAGCCTATCGGGCCACCATACATTGACTACAACTAGATGACACTTTTCAGAACAACAATGGATTGACCCAGGCTGGCCTGATCTCATCAGAGCTTGGAAGCTTAGCAAGGTCAGCCTTGGTTAACGCTTGGATGGGAATCATAGAATCACAGAGTTGGAAGGCACCTCCAGGGTCATCGAGCCCAACCCAACAATGCAGGAAACTCACAAACACCTCCCCCTAAATTCGCAGGATCTTCATTGCTGTCAGATGGCCATCTAGCCTCTGCTTTAAAATCTCCAAGGAAGGAGAGCCCACCACCTCCTGAGGAAGCCTTGATGCTTGGCTTCCTCATGAAAAGGGAATCATAGAATCACAGAGTTGGAAGGGTCCAACTCCAGGGTCATCGAGTCCAATCCCCTGCACAATGCAAGAAACTCACAAGCACCTCCCCCTAAATTCACAGGATCTTCATTGCTGTCAGATGGCCATCCAGCTTCTGTTGCAAAACCTCCAAGGAAGGAGAGCCCACCACCTCTCGAGGAAGCCTGTTCCACTGAGGAATCGCTCTAACGGTCAGGAAGTTCTTCCTAGTGTTGAGCCGGAAACTCTTTTGATTGGAGAGCCAGTTTGGTGCAGTGGTTAAGTGTGTGGACTCTTATCTGGAAGAACCGGGTTTGATTCCCCACTCCTCCACTTGCACCTGCTAGCATGGCCTTGGGTCAGCCATAGCTCTGGCAGAGGTTGTCCTTGAAAGAGCAGCTGCTGTGAGAGCCCTCTCCAGCCCCACCCACCTCACAGGGTGTCTGTTGTGGGGGAGGAAGGTAAAGGAGATTGTGAGCCACTCTGAGACTCTTCGAAGTGGAGGGCGGGATATAAATCCAATATCTTCTTCTTCTTCTTAATTTCAACCCGTTGGTTCTGGTCATACTTTCTGGGGCCACAGAAAATAGCTCTGCACCAATGTTCTTTATAAGCTGCAGCATCTTGTGAGCTCATAAAAAAAAAAAAACCTTTGCTGCAGTCTAAATATGCACTGGTTGCCCATTGCATGCCGGATTCGTTTCAAGATGCTGATTCTTACCTTCAAAGCCCTACATGGCTAGGGACCTGCATACCTTAGGGACTTCCTTTCTCCACATGTTCCCCAGAGAGCACTTTGGTCTGGGTCAAAAAACCTGCTATCAATCCCTGGTCCTAAAGAGGCCAGGCTTATGACTACTAGAGCTAGGGCCTTTTCTGTAGCAGCCCCACACTGGTGGAATGAGCTCCCGGAGGAGGTCAGGGCTGTGCGAGAGCTCGTATAGTTCTGCAGGGCCTGCAAGACGACACTCTTCCACCAGGCATTTGCAAGATAGATCGTTGGCTACTACAGCCTTCGAAAAAAATATCTGGACCCCTTCCTGCAATCCGCTCCATATAGAACATCTGGACCATTGAGATCTGTTTACGAGGAACACTTCACCGGAATAGCAAGACAACACGCTTAAGATCATAGCACCTGAAATGAAATGTCAGTTTCTATGTTGTAAATTGTTTCTACTGGTTTAATGTTTTACTGTATGTTTATGGTCATGTGTATGCATGATGTCATGAGCCCTGACGAGGAGGAGCTGGAAGGGTTAACCGACATGGAAGAGTTACCAGCCAGTTCCTCAGCTGAACAAACAGCAGCTGGCCCATTAATCACTCTCCAGTCACCAGTGTGAGCTGCTGACGATCAATCTCCTCCAAGTTCTCTTCCTCCCATCTCAAGAGTTTGAAGCAGGCTCCAGAAAGAACTTTCAGAGCAAAGACATGAGGCATGCCGAGGCTTCAGATCTCTCAGCCCTGAGTTCTAGCAAAGTCACTGCCACCCAGGGAGCAGACTCCCATATAGCTCCCACCCAGGACCTGGTAACCTTGTAGAAGCAACAAGTCTATTCTCTGGCTTGCATGCACGCTCCTACCTGATTCCTGATCCTGACCTGCTTAATTTCCTTGGCACCCTGACCTTTTGGCTTTTGGACATTGACTTCTGATTCTGGTTTGTGATTCCGCATTGGGGACTTATCTCCTGCTTGACTTCCTGGACTGTGACCTTGGACTGGCTTTGGACTTCTGCCTGCCTGCACCCGGAGAACGCGACACATGACCCTGTGAGCCGCCCCGAGCCTGCCTCAG
Source organism: Heteronotia binoei (assembly GCF_032191835.1). Lineage (NCBI taxonomy): Eukaryota > Metazoa > Chordata > Lepidosauria > Squamata > Gekkonidae > Heteronotia > Heteronotia binoei. Next base: position 8,783,890 of record NC_083229.1, read on the forward strand.
CGGGGAGGGCGGGATACAAACTGAATTAAGTAAATAAATAAAACATGGCTGAGAACTGTAGGTGGATTATATATGTTAAAATCCCGTCTGATGTCCTAACAGCCAACGGCCGTGCCGTCTGGATCATTTTCTGGAATTAGGCAATTACTGAAATCACGAATGTGAACTGTCCAAGCGAGAGGGGTAGGATCTGTGGAAGTGTGCCCAGATTATTCCTGCTGATGGAAGGCCCTGCCCGGGCCTCACAAGTGGAAGCACATTCTGAGAAAGGCAGCCTTTTCTTTTATTCATGTCACCTCCAAGTTGCTCGAAGCAGGAGAGACCAGATGTCGCTGCGCAGCGGAGCTGGCAGGGGGCGGACTGGGGGGGTTGCACTTTGCGGAGGCCGGTGATCCCTGAACAATTTCGCTGAGCTGCAGTCTTGCAACGACCCACTCTTCTTTGGGTTTTTGAAGCTTTCAAGGTGCTCCGGCCCAGAATCTTAAAATTAGAACCGTTAAGAGTAGAAGCATAAAAGCCGTCGAGAAAAGTTCATAGACGTTCAGGACATGGAATGCAAAAACTGGATAAAGTTAAGAACATAAGAGAAGCCATGTTGGATCAGGCCAATGGCCCATCCAGTCCAATACTCTGTGTCACACAGTGGCAAAAATTTCTATATATACACACGCACTGTGGCTAATAGCCACTGATGGACCTCTGCTCCATATTTTTATCTAAACCCCTCTTGAAGGTGGCTATACTTGTGGCCGCCACCACCTCCTGTGGCAGTGAATTCCACATGTTAATCACCCTTTGGGTGAAGAAGTACTTCCTTTTATCCGTTTTAACCTGTCTGCTCAGCAATTTCATCGAATGCCCACGAGTTCTTGTATTGTGAGAAAGGGAGAAAAGTACTTCTTTCTCTACTTTCTCCATCCCATGCATTATCTTGTAAACCTCTATCATGTCACCCCGCAGTCGACGTTTCTCCAAGCTAGAGTCCCAAACATTTCAACCTTTCTTCATAGGGAAAGTGCTCCAGCCCTTTAATCATTTTAGTTGCCCTTTTCTGGACTTTCTCCAATGCTATAATATCCTTTTTGAGGTGCGGCGACCAGAACTGCACACAGTACTCCAAATGAGACTGCACCATCGATTTATACAGGGGCATTATGATACTGGCTGATTTGTTTTCAATTCCCTTCCTAATAATTCCCAGCATGGCGTTGGCCTTTTTTATCGCAAACGCACACTGTCTTGACATTAGAAGTTAGAAGGACTCTACAGCCTCCAGCTCCGCAATTAATTGCAAGCAACCTGTTCACGGTTTAGCAGTGAGCCTCATAGGGTTGCCAACTTCCTGTTGGGTAAACCAGCCCTCTCTTGGATTGCTGCCTTGTCGTGGCGGAAGGGCTTGTGCGGTTCAGTGAGGCTGTGGGCTGTGCCACGCAGGGCCACCCAAGATGGACAGGCCGCAGCTGAGAACCCAGACAAAATACGATCCACCGGAGAAGGAAGTGGCAACCCACTCCAGTATCCTTGCCAAGAAAACCCCATGGACAGTAACAAAAGGCTAAAAGATATGGCGCTGGAAGATGAGCCCCTCAGGTCAGAAGGTGCCCAATATGCTACTGGGGAAGAGCGGAGGGCAAGTCCAAGTAACAGAAAGAGTGGCGTGGCTGGGCCAAAGCCAAAAGGGTTACACTGAGAAGAAAAGAAGAAGAAGACAATGACTGCAGATTTATGCCCCGCCCTTTTGTCTGAATCAGAGACTCAGAGTGGCTTACAATCTCCTATAACTTCTCCTCCCACAACAGACACCCTGTGAGGTGGGTGGGGCTGAGTGATCTCTCCCAGAAGCTGCCCTCTCGAGGACAACCTCTGCCAGAGCTCTGGCTGACCCAAGGCTGTTCCGGCAGGTACAAGTGGAGGATTGGGGAATCAAACCCGATTCTGCCAGATAAGAGTCCACACACTTAACCACTACACCAAACTGGGCTCTCAGAGATCGTGACTCGCTGTCTTCCTCTAGTGCAAGAGAGTGAAACCCCATCCTGTTACAGCATTTCAGTGCACGGTGTGGTGCGCCTGCACTCCAGAGACCAAAACGAGAGGCCTCCCTTTGGCCGGGCAAGGTGGGAACATCCCCCCTCCCAAAGGCCTATGGCAGAGCACCAGCCTCTCCTTGCTGTCTGCTGACACGCGGCGCCGTCCGATAAAGCCGTCCACGATTCATTATTCTTAAATGACAGCCCCACGTTCAAGCAAGCTGATCTCCGCTGACAGTGGGAATCTAATTAACCTGAATTGCTATCTTGATTGTGGCCCGATTGATGTCAGCTGCCAAGTGTCAAGAAGAGGAAACTGAGCTAATGGAATTGTTTAATTAATCCACACCAGAGGGGGATGTCCCCGTTCCTTTGCTTAAGGTGTTCCCCCACGTGAGCATTTAACAAATATTAGCTTTAGTTGGCAGGGCTGGCCCTCGACCGTCTGGCATTAATAACATCACTGAGTTGCATAGGGGTGCCCAATTCCACGCCCCCTGAAGGCTGGCACCCTAGGCAACCACCTAGTTTGCCTAGTGGCAGGGCCACCTCTGCTAGTTGGGAAGGGGTAGAAATGCATGTGATGATGACGATGATATTGGATTTATATCCCGCCTCCACTCCAAATCTCAGAGTCTCAGAGCGGCTCACAATCTCCTTTATCTCCCTCCCCCACAACAGACACCCTGTGAGGTGGGTGGGGCAGAGAGGGCTCTCCCAGCAGCTGCCCTTTCAAGGACAACCTCTGCCAGAGCTCTGGCTGACCCAAGGCCATCACAGCAGGTGCAAGTGGAGGAGTGGGGAATCAAACTCCCAGATAAGAGTCTGCACACTTAACCACGACACCAAACTGGCTCTCTTTTCTTTAAGAAGGTTACTGGAGTTTGGTTAACTGCTGAGGACTGTAGAAGAGGCTCTAGGGCAGCTGTCCCCAACGTGGTGCCAGCAGGCACCATGGTTCCTCACACCTTTCCCAGCACTCCCCCCAAGTGCTTTCAAAAAGTGGGCAGGGCCTGGTACAGCTTTTGCCACTGAGGCTTCCGATTGGCCACCAGAGATTTGATTGGCTGTGGAGATTTTTTTTAAAAATGTTGCTTTGACAGTAGTTGACAGTAGCCACTACAGCACTACTACTACTAGTAGTTGTGGTGGTGGTAGTAGTGGTAGTAGTTTAATTCACAGTAGTAGTGGTGGTGGTTAGGCTTCCCAACCCCCCCGCCCTGGCGGGGGACCCCCGAATTTGCAGCCTCCTCCCCCGGTCTCCAAAAATCCGGAAGCGGGGGGGGGGGGAGAACATGCGTGTAGGCATCATGCAGT